>NC_041383.1:133245166-133261612 GCF_002162155.2 Triticum dicoccoides | reverse complement strand
CCCCTCGCCGCCACCCACCCCTTCACTGGCCATCATGGACATGGTCGCCACCACCGACCGCGAGCGCGTCCGAGTCCCATCCATGTCCTTTCATGGGAGGTGACCCGCACCCGGCCCCGCGGTGGGGAAGGGCGACGGCGGCCTCGCGCTTCGCCCAGATCCGGTGCTCATGTGCTCCAGCGGCCACGCGCGACCGTCTCCCATGGATAGGGTTTGGTCCACCGCGTCGTCGGCGTGTCTCCGGCGACTAAGGTTGGTCCCCTCTCTTCCTCACCTCTTCTCCTATCCCTACCAGATCCTCTCTTCCTCACCTCGTCTCCTCTCGCTACCAAATCCATCCAGCACGTCATCGTCGCTCGCGCTCCGGGCCACCATGGCATGGACGGGAAGGCTGCCCCGACGCCGACGCCATGGAGAACCCCGACGGTCAGCCCCCTCTCCTCTCCTCTCCTTTTTGATTTCTTCTTCCATTGCATTCCCTTCCATCCTCTTCCCTGACGCAATGCGGTTTCCGTCCATGAGCATCATCATCAGGGGCAGTGAAGGCCAGCAGTAGAAGCATCCATCTCCAGCGCCACCAGGGGCAGGTAAAATTCTGGTTGATCTGCATATATGGTCGTTGTTGACTCTGTTTGTCTCTATCTGAAAGTAGTGGTAGCCATAGTGCATGTGTTGAGTGATTGCCAACGCTTTGTTGGCTGGTTGGATGTAAGAACTGAATGTGTTGCTTTTGCAAACTGATTATCTATCTAGAAAATGTTGCAGTTGTGGTACTGCATGATCTTACTAATGCTGTCTTTTTTTTACTCTTGTAAACCGAGCCCTTGCGTTGCGTCTGCAAGAAGTAGTGCTACTGCTTGTTCATAATGGCTGATTGCTTGCTGAATCTTGTTTTGCAAACTGAGAAGATTTAGAATGATGCATTTCCGCTGCTAGTGATTTCTTCAGTCTGACCTGATTAGTAAGTGCTTGTACTAATCTCTGCCATGTGTTTGTAACAATGCAAGTTTGGCTTCCAGATGAGATCTGGCTTTCAGATTCTTTTGAAACTGAATGCATCTATGTTTGGCCATGTGTACTACATCTTTCTGAACCGAACACTGCCATGTTTGGCAAACTGATGATACGTGTATCTTTGTTGAACTCTGGTTATCTGCAAGTAGTAGTGCTCCTCTTTTGGTTTCCTTAGTTGCTTTATGCATAAGAATAAGCTGATAAGAACAAAACATTGATACTTTGCATGCTATTAGCTGAATGGATGGCTGTGGTAGTAGAATGGTATTATTGTTTAGGTGCAATTTGGTGTGGTGAAGTTTTTTGCACGACTCGCACTTGTCAAAAGCATGATTGTATTGTGAGCCAATAATTTCTTGGAGTCTTCTTAGAGCTTGCTGGCATTAGGATCGACCCCTAACTGCTTGTGTATTTGTTTATTATTTTGTTCAATATTCTTTTCCTAGCTGTTGTATGTTTGAGGATATTGCTTTCATTCTGAATTCACAGCCATGATAATGATCATTTCCTGTCTTTTACAGAGGCTCAAGAAGTTGGAAAAAGGGAACACTTCATCTTTGTAGCTAATTATATGTTCCTGGATGATGTGAATGGCTGTTATAGTATTTCATAGCAGCACTTTTGTAGTTGTTCTAAATTCCTGGATGATGTGAACTATGGCATGATTGTAATATATATAATATACTCATTTTGATTGCCATTTATGAAAATTTCTGTGATTGGGGCTCTCTGGACCAAAATATTGGTTACTTTATTGTTGATATGTCGGAAATGAAACATATACTATTTGGGCCCTAAAAAGGCCACAAATCAAACAATTCAGGAAAAATGAACAAAATTACTAAAAGAATCAATTGTGAAAAGGCGATGGCCAAGTAAATAAAAAGGCTTAGGCCCAAAAACGAAATAGATCACAAAAAGGCCATGATCCATGAAATAAAAAGGCCAAATTGTTGGGCCAGGCCCATGTAGCTAGAGAAAATTAATAGGGAAAAAATATACAGTAAAAAGGCCGAATTGTTGGGCTAGGCCCATGTAGAAAATCCAATTGGATCGGGCTGAATCTTGTGCCACATCAGCTTGCCATGCTGGATGCCTACGTGGCCTGGGGAGGTTGCTAGTGACCAAAACGCCACAATAGGCATATTTTGGTCGTAAACGTCTACGACCTTCTCACAGAGAAGGTCGCTATAGTCAATTTACGACCATCAGCTTTTGACCTTCTGTTTTTGGTCACAAAAAGGTCGCAAATGAAAAACCATGACCTTTCAGTGACCAATAGTGGTGGTCACAAGTTGACATATTTCTTGTAGTGGGGCCGTGGCCTTGCAGAGGAGGTGGTGGAGTGGATCGATAGCCAGGACGAAGAGAAGAGGGGAAAGCGGGTTCCCCTGGCGAAGGCCACATCCATGCTTCAGTGGATCACCCAAAACTCCATTGATCAACACCCTTGAAGTGGCGGTAGAGAGCAAAGCTGAAACCCAGTCATGAAATCTGTCTGGAAAGCGGAGGTGTTTCAGCAGATCCATAAGGAAGTCCCAACGTACAGAATCAAACGCCTTTTTGATGTCTAGTTTGAATAAGAGCGTCGGGGAGCGGTTGCGATGGAACTTTCTTGCCAAGTTCCTGACGAACAAAAAGTTACCATGGATGCTTCTCTTTTTGATGAATGCACTCTGGGCGTTGGAGACAAGGTCATGCATGTGGAGGGCCAGACGATTGGCCATCATCTTGGCAAAGATCTGCGCGATGGCGTGGATGAGGCTAATGGGGCGGAAATCCGAGATGCATTCCGCACCATCCTTCTTGGGGATGAGAGCAATGTTCGCCGAGTTGAGCCAGTTTAAATTTGTGGAGCGTAGATTGGTAAAGTGATTGACAGCAAGCAAAACATCATCTTTTATGATCTCCCAACACGCTTTGAAGAAGGCCCCAGAGTAGCCATCCGGTCCTGGTGCTTTGTCACTGGGGAGATCAAAAATCGCCTTTTTCACCTCTTCCTCCGTGAAGGAAGCTCCTAGCTCAGTGAGATCGCAAGCCGGCACCGGGATGTTGTCCCAGTTGATGTCGATGCTATGCGGCTGACCGCGTCTCATGACCTCAGTGAAGTGGTTTTGGATAATGGATTTCTTGTGGTCGTGAGAAGTAACCCATCTGTTGTTGTGCCTAAGGCGGTGAATAAAGTTCTTCCTTCGTCTATGGTTTACGCGCAGGTGGAAGAAACGAGTATTGGCATCACCGTCTTTCAAGCTCGTAATTCTTGAGCTTTGTCTTTTCCGCGCCCGCTCGAGAACAGCAAGGCCTACCACTTTCTGCTTAAGTCTCTTTCAAAGATCTCGCTCGCTGGCACTAAGGGGGGCGAAGATCTTGAGCCACATCCAGGCGGAGAATAACTTCAAGGGCCATATGAATTTGCACCTTCGAGTGTGCGAACATCGTCCTGCTCCACTTCCTTAATTGAGCTTTGTCTTTTCCGCGCCCGCTCGAGAACAGCAAGGCCTACCACTTTCTGCTTAAGTCTCTTTCAAAGATCTCGCTCGCTGGCACTAAGGGGGGCGAAGATCTTGAGCCACATCCAGGCGGAGAATAACTTCAAGGGCCATATGAATTTGCACCTTCGAGTGCGAACATCGTCCTGCTCCACTTCCTTAATTTTTTGCCTGCTTCTTTGAGCTTGTGAAAGAGGTTGAGGTATGGGTCAGAATGACCAGAATTGCTGCTCCAAGCTCCCTGGACTACATCTTTAAAACCGGGCATTTTGATCCAAAAGTTGCTCCAAGCTCCCTGGACTACATCTTTAAAACCGGGCATTTTGATCCAAAAGTTTTCGAAGCGAAAGGGCTTTGACCTCTGCAGACCTTTGTCATTTGCAAGGAGGAGCGGGCAGTGGTCCAATAAGGATGACGAGAGGGCATGAAGGATGTAAAACCTGTTATATAAACATGTGGAATTAGATATCCAGTACTGTATTCTTTTCTCCAGAATTTTAGAACCTTTGAAATATATTTTTCACTTCTCATTCACCTGTTTCCATCCTAACTTGGTATCCCGTGGACATTTTTTCTTACCTGACAACAATAACTGATTGCTCATCCTCTGCCATAAGCCTTCACACAACTAATGCAAGCGAACTTCCATACAAGTCGTTGTACATGGTTACAAATACAGTATATCGCTTTTCTATGATCACAAATCTCTAGAACTCTGGTACGAAAAAGGCAAAACCTCGTAACCAAATCTTCTGTTGTTAGCACACGAGAAAAGGTGGACCAAAAAATCAAAGGCTACAGATAAACTAGATGAATGGGGGAGCAGCAACGCATGTAACATTCTGAATAGTATCTTGGATCAGTTACTCGTGTTGGTATTATACCCCTTTTTTCAGGGTTGCTGCTAGTATACGGATATCTGAGAGAGCAGCAGCCGTCAGATGAACAGATTTCGACTGTATCATGGAAACCGACGCGATGTTCTGTTTCAGGTGATCATTCATTTGTACCATCCAGTAAGCATGTATCTCAGCCAAAAGCAGAATAGGCATGACACAGCCTGCCACACATGAAGACGAGGAGTTAGTTACTTTTAACTTGGATCAAAATATGCACCAAAAGAAAGAGGTAGGGCATCTACCGTGAAAGAACTTGAGCGTTAGGAGTAGCTTCCGTTCAACACTATCCAACCACATAGACACTATGCATATTTCATATTTGGTACATTTTAAGTCAAGTTTATCAAGTGTCGGCAACGTGACACCAAACACCATAGCTAATGAGTAGTTAAATAGACATGTGAGCTAATTTGGATTGTTTAAGGCGTCAACAACGGTTCAATGGTTATGCTGGGTTCTGGTTCAATCACAACTTGGCATCGTTCTTTTTTAAGTTTTTACTGCTGCTAGAAAAATATTGGAGTGTGTTTGCAATCGACTAGTCCATGACACCTTCACGAGTCAAGGAAAGAATTACAAGAAAATGAAGTTCGCACAAAGAATGCATTTTGAGTTTACCTGAAATATAAGAAGCCTTATGCAAAGGGACTTCTCTGAGCACTTCCCAAACAACCTAAGGAATATGTTAACAAGGTTACCATCTTTGGTGCCTGTCAGCAGTCCTGTTTGAGTATCAAACCTACAGCAAGCACAATATAGAATTTTACTAAAAGTTCAAAACCATATTACAAGAAGTTCAATTAACAGTTCCGTACCAACAGAAACAAATCAGTACCTTGGCAACCTATGTCTTGGGCAAGGAACGAAGTGGAAGAGCTGTAGACAATAGACACAAATCTAAAGCGTAAGCAAACCATATACCTAATCAACTAAAAAGTTTAAATGTACCAATGAGGAGGTAAATATTGAAATCAGTTTCTCCAAACCTGTGGTACTGAGCACAAGAAATTAAGAACCTGGGGTAAAAAGAAGAGCAATAATGTCTCACTGCAAACAGAAAACAGTTTTATCAGCTGCAGTTACTAATCAATAATGGGCAGAGCAAATTATATGGACAACTAGTATATATACTATAAAGTATAAATATCACACAAGTGCACACAAAAAGTATTAGATGGCATGAGAAAAGTTTGGGTTCACAGCCAAGATGGTTTTCCACGATAAACAGTTAGGATATCAAGATATATTGCCAAAGATATGAACAGTCAACAAGGGCAACCTGGTGCATGTAGCTCCCGCTTGCGCAGGGTCCAGGGAAGGGTCCGACCACTTTGGGTCTATAGTACGCAGCCTTTCCCTACATTTCTGTAAGAGGCTGTTTCCAGGACTTGAACCCATGACCTCATGGTCACAAGGCAGTAGCTTTACCACTGCGCCAAGGCTCCCCTTCATGAACAGTCAACAAGCAACATATAAAATGTTTAAAGCCTGGATGTTGAATCCTACCAAACTCTACTAACTATTGTCCACTCAGAGTGCAGCCAAATCCTTTCATAACTCTCCTACCCACCCTAAAAGTTCCCGGAAATTTTTTACTCACTTTACTAATATGGTACATTCGAGTAAATAAAAATGCAAAACAAAGGGGGGAACTTTGCTGCAGATGCACTAGAACAAGGATGTCAGGAAGACTTGACTACAGAAAGCAGACAGCTAACTGCATACAATTACATACCACAAACAGCCAAATAAAGAATAAGCTGGAATAATAATAGAGAAACTTGCGGGAGATAACTGAGGATGTATACCTGAAATGTCCCAAAATACCCACCACAGCTAAAGTCATCCCAGCAAAATAGGTGTATGTATCACCAACAAAAACAGATGAAGGATACCTGACAAGATACAAAGTGATGCATGTAAAAAGGCCAACATCTTCTATTTAAAACAAGGTAGCATGCCTCTCAAGGTCCTTACCAGTTAAAACCCAGCAAAGCCAATGAAGTGGTCAGGAAAGGCAGGACAAGATAAATAGAGAATGCATGAGCTTGCTGAGTTTCAAGGTCTTTAGAAGATCCTATGCGCATTACATTATGTATCAAAACCTGGAAAATGCTACAATCATCAGTTGACGAATGGTGCACAAAATTCAAGAGCCATGTACTTCATACCGCAGCAGATATGACAACTGTCTGCCCAACTTCAAGACCATTCAGGCCAGCATGTATGTTGATTGAATTTGTACAAAAAACTGCTAACAAAAGCATGAAGAGCTTGTACATCCAACCTGCATGCCAAAGAAAACAAGGTTGGTGTTGGTATTATATTATCTAGTGTGTGCATCTCGGTCCACAGAGAATTTGGTCAACAGCAGAAATTGCATTCAAAAGGCAAATAAGTAAACCGAAAGAAATGCATCTCGGCAGTACTGGCGCACATGGATCTCTCAGTTCATTCATTTCTGCTGAGAGATTTCAAAACACATTTTGAAGCAAGCAATGTACAAGATGGACTTGATCACTCTAACAAGTGATAAAATTAAAAGGCATAAATGCTTCCATCACACCAATATTTGGAACCACTCAATATTTACAGTGTCAAAATTCGCTTTATTTTCGGTTTGTAAACATACCTAACTCCAGAACTTCTACTCCGACATAGGATGCTAGAGGCTTTGGAATGATGATGGAAGTACCACCAGCATACGCCATAAGCAGAGGAAGTGCTGCAATCGTAGGCAGCAGCAGTTTCCTGTTCAATGTAGGTCATTCCAAAACCAATTTATCATAATCAAGAAAGTAATAGCAATTGCACCATTGAAATAAACTGAACACTCTGAAAAAGAACATACACTCTCCATGGAATATCAAGAACATCGTCAATAAATCCAAGAAGAATCATAAAGCAGACTGATGCTAATGCTGCATTATATTCAACAAGCCACTGCAAAAAGAAAAAAAGGGGGGAAATGAAATTCAGGGCATAACATATATTTGTGAATTCCAAAAACGACAACTTCTAGTCATAAACATACAATGGAATCCGCTGTGAAGTTGAAATGTTGAAATAGAATAGCAATGACCAGGTATACAATCCCAACAACAATGCCTAGTGACTCAGGCCTGCAAAACAAGTAAAATGTTTAGACTGCAAAGAATGTCAATTCACAGCTTTATATTACCAAGCCAGATCATGTAGCAAATTCATATGAAAGGCATACAATGGGTACTTTTGATTTTTGTTTTTGAATTGCACCTTCAATGTACAGATATGAGTTTGTGCACACTTCTCTAAAATAATGCTATGATTCAGTTTCGCTTGCCTACTTTGTATAGAATCCTGAGGGATGTATATACATGCACTGCATGTATCAGTATCACATATCCCAAAAGAAAGAATTCAAAAATGCCTAGTGACACATGTTTTGTGTCCTTTCTTTGATGTATATCTTCTTCAGAGGTATGCAAGAACTTTGACCAGTAAGAAAGACTGTATTCTAGATTCCAAGATCATTTTGGTTCACACTTAACCCAAGGGGGTGGGATGGTGCATGAACTCTTATCTGTAGGCCGAAATACTTAAGCACGGCATTCCTTGGCAACATATCAGAGTCAAAGAACATAAAACTAGTACGTATTAAACTAGGTGGAAATAGAAAATATTTACTGCTTAACTCCCCCAAACTGGACAATCTGTCAAACAGAGTCAACACCCACCAACAAATGCAAGTATCCGCCACTCGAGGAAATTCCGCTTAGCTGCTATCAGCTATCCGAACATGACCTCTACTTTCGAGCTGTAAGAAACAGTTAGTTTAGCCTATGAGACTATGAAGTATTGATGTCTACTAGTACCAAATGCATGGATTTCAACTGAGCTGAATTCACTTCTTGCACTCCATAGTTTCCACCATGAATTGTAGCAGCTACCAATGCAACAACTACCCCACCCCTCTATCTATCTATCTATCTATAAAAGCACAGAGCAGACTGCAAGTTATCAAAATTGTATCGTGACTCACACTGTGATCTCTCCCATGGGCAAGCCCTTCTTGTTGATGTCCTTGCCGAACATCCCGCGGCGGAGGAGGTAGCGGGCGGCGACGGGGATGAGGCGGAGCACGACGAAGAAGCCGCCGAGGCTAATGGCCCCGCAGATTAGGATGGATCGCCGCAGATCGGCGGCCAGGGGGTAGTGCACGAACGCGAGGTACGAGAAGGGCGCGAGGAAGAGAGCCATCGCCGCGAGGACCACGCGAAGATTCGGCGGGCGGAGCACCAGGTCGCCCGGCGCCGCGGCCGGCGCAGCGGCGGCAGCAGCAGCCGGCCGCGACTTCGTCGGCCTATCGGCTGCCGCCGCCCCGGGCCTGCGGCGGACGTCCATGGGAGGAGGGCTTGGGGTTAGGTGAAGTGGGAAGCGGACGGGCAGCTGTCGGGGAGGTCGGGTGCGTGCGCCGGCGGCGGCGGCGTGGTGTCTGCTCGCCGGCGATGGGGTCGGGAGCACGGGAAGGTTTATAGTTGTGGCCGCGCGGTGACGTGGAGGGGTCTCATTGGCTGTGGTCACGTGTTCGCCGGGCACTGGAGAGGCTTCCGTGGAGTCGTCGTGCCTGGAATTGGAACTTTGTTTTGCTTGGAAGACACTCACAAATTATTTTTAAAATCGCTGCATCTAGCCATTTCAAAATTTGATCCACAATTCAGAAAAGTAAAAATGCAAATCAGCCTGTGAATGGTACCAGAGAGACGTACAATTAGAGTTGAACTTTTGTAGCATGATGGATGCACCTTTTACCAAAGTTATCGATTTTTTGTAACTTTCAGATTCACAAAAGTACCCAACAAGATGTGGTAACTCTAGCAGTCGACTTCTTGTTGCCTCGTTGTACTTACAGCCAGATGCGTGACGCATCTCTGCCCAATGGTCGCGCGGCTTCACGCAGCCGCGTGTGGCTTCGTATGTCATGAGTGTGCAGATCTAACATCTCGTGCGGGTCAACAACTCACCAACTCACCAACTGAAAGGATCGAGATGAAACTCAAGGGGATGTATCTCTTCTATAAATTTTATACATATTCTTCAATATTTTTAGGCTTGGGGTATAAAGGTTTGCCTAAGTGTAACTACGGTGAGCACAACATATATGAACAATGCAAGGTTGAGAGACTAAAGTGAACACACAATTAAATGAGTTCGGATAAGAAGTAACTGAAGCACGTAAAGACGAAGACATATCTCAATGTTCACTTTCTTGGAGGGAAGTTAGTCCCCGATGGAGAGGTGTGAGAACACGAAGGTTTCTTGACGTCACCAAGGTTCGCCTTCTTCTCCCTCAGCATTGACCACGAAGGCCGGCCTGGTACCTCTAAAACATATCTATTTTTGCTATGTTCATACTACTTTGATACCGTTATTACATATTTTTTCTACGTCTTTAACAATTTTATTGGGTTGACCTACTAATCCACTGCCATGGATTAACCTATTAATCCACTATGAAGTGTCACTTGTTACTTTCTGCATATTTTTGGAATCTGCAAACATAGTATTTTTCTTAGGGCTAAAAAAATAAAATAAAAACATGTCGTGAAGTTTCAAGAAACGAGAGCGAGCATAGGGCCATAAGCCACCAAAGGGGCGGGTTGTGGGACCCATGTGGTGGGTTGACGCGGTCCAAGGTCTGGCCATCCTGCCCTCCTAGGTCTCCGTTCAACGGCTTTTTCGGTTCCGGTGGTAGATGGGATTGGATGAGATTTCTTATGTAACCGTGTGAATTTGTTAGGGCCTGATCCCTAGTACCCATTATGTTTTGAGATTGGTGTTGCTATGCTGAATGCTTGTCACTAGAGTCCGAGTGTCATGATTTCAGATGTAAACCTATTATGTTTTTATGAATATATTTGAGTTCTTGATCATATATGCAAGTTGTGTGCACCTGTTATTGTTATGAACTCTAGACCCAAGGTGATAATAATTGGGATTCTCTATGGGGATGACTGTATTTTGAGGAGTTCATGTATTCACTATGTGTTAAGGCTTTGTTCTAGTTCTCTATTAAAAGAAGAGGCTTAATTACCCTTAGTTTTCATTAGGGCCCCGCTGCCACGAAGGGTACGTAGGACAAAAGATGTTATGCAAGTTCTTATCACAAGCATGTATGATTGTATAAGGAATACATGCCTACATATGATTGATGAACTTGAGCTAGTTTGTATCGCTCTAGGTTGTGACCCTTGCATATTGAATCTCATCTAAAGATCCCATCACTACTCCATGCCTACGACTTTCTACTATTGCCTTTGCTACAATTACTATTGATCTACTTGTTACAAACTTGTTACTACTGTTGTTACTGTCATTATTACTCTGCTATCACTGCTATCATATTACGGTGCTACTAATAAATTGTTACAAGGAAGTGATTTCTCGGGTGTGGTTGAATTAACAACTCAATTGTTAAGGCTTATAAATATTCTTTTTGGCTTCCCTTGTGTCAAATCGATAAATTTGGTTGAAATACTACACTCGAAGACTGTTGTGATCCCCTATACATACTTGTGGGCCATCGGTAGCTAGATGGCATCTCCTATCTCTCGTTCTCCAGTACAAAGTTCACGTAAGTTGTCTCACTCTCACATGGTCGGGATCAATATGATGCAATCAGTAGTGTGGTTGTTGGGATATGATGAATTGTCACTTTATGATCAGATCGTTCGTTAAATTCAATTGAATATTTTGAAGTTTCTTGGGTGTGTAATTGAATAGTTTTATATGCTCTTTAATCTATTTGTCTTCTTTGGACAAGATTGATGAGCAATTTCTTCACGGGGAGTGGTGCATTGTAGTGGATTCTAATCTTGCAGTGATCTATGTCCCAGTGACAGAAAGGGACAAAATATGTATTGTATTGTTGCCACTAAGGATAGAACGATGGCTTCTTGTCATAGTCCTTCATATTTTACTGTCTATATTATGTCATCTTGCTTATTGCAATGCTCTGTTTGTCATGAACTTAATACTTTGAAATGTCTACTGGATAGCGGTCTTGGGGTTAGTATTAGTTGTAGATGCAGTTGGATAACAATCTACATATCATGGACGTAATTCATATATGAGATTATACCATGAATGAACATAATCATTGATGTCTATTACGCAACCTTCTTGTTGTAGACTCGTGTTGGGCCTCCAAGCGCAGAATTTTGTAGGACAGTAGCAAATTTACCTCAAGTGGATGACCTAAGGTTTATCAATCCGTGGGAGGCATATATAGGATGAAGATGGTCTCTCTAAAACAACCCTACAACCAAATGCAAGAAATCTCTTGTGTCCCCAACACACCCAATACAATGGTAAATTGTATAGGTGCACTAGTTTGGCGAAGAGATGGTGATACAAGTGTAACACTACAGGAATCAGCTACTTTGCCGTCTGCCACGACGGATAACAAAGGCATGAATGGCGGACGGCAAAAGTGGACGGCAAAGTAAGGTCCGGCAAACAGCTACTTTGCCGTCTGCTTTACACGGCCCTTTGCCATCAGCAGACGGCAAAGAAAGCAGACGGCAAAAATTGCGCTGTTAGTCCCTTAGGTGGCTAACGGCAGCCCTTTGCCGTCCACCGCTGACGGCAAAATTTGTCCTACTCTTTGTCGTCTGCCACTATAGGCAAACTGGCCAAATGGGTCAGCTCCCAGGAAGCACAGTTGGCTGCCACATGTCTTCTTTGCCGTCCGCGGCTGACGGCAAAGAAGCCGTTGCCGTTGGTGGCAGACGGCAAAGAGCCTGTATATAAGCTCTTTTTTTGTTTTTTCTGAATCCAACAATTTTCACAGCAAATATATATGACATATATAGATATATTTCACAGGGCTATTTAACAGCAAACATATCACCTATATATCCAACACATAATTAAGTTTCATCCATTCATACATAAGCAAGTTCCATCCATACACATTGTTCCATCCATATACATATTACAATGCAAAGTTTGATCAAGATAGCAAGTTCCATCATAGCAAGCTAGATACAATGCAAAATTTCATCAAAGAAAAAACAAGCACTCATCATAGCAAGCTAGCTTTCATGAAGTGAATGAAATCTGCAAAATGGCAAATAAGAAAGTTAGAAATAGGTGACTAGAAGAAGAAGACTAGAACAAGAAGTATATGTCATTTATGAGCTAACTTAGGTGAAATCGATCATATATGAGCTAACTAAGTTGAAATGGGTCGTTTATGAGCTAACTAAGGTGAAATGGATCATCTATGAGCTAACTTAGTTGAAATGGGTCGTTTATGAGCTAACTAAGGTGAAATGGATCGTTTTTGAGCTAACTAAGTTGAAATGGATCGTTTTTTAGCTAACTTAGGTGAAATGGATTATTTATGAGCTAACTTAGTTGAAATGGGTCGTTTATGAGCTAAGTAAGGTGAAATGGATCATTTTTTAGCTAACTAAGGTGAAATGGATCGTTTTTTAGCTAACTAAGGTGAAATGGATCATTTAAGAGCTAATTCAGGTGAAATGGATCATTTTTGAGCTAACTTCGGTGAAATGGATCGTTTTTAGCTAACCTAGGTAAGATGGGTCATTTTGGAGCTAACCTAGGTAAGATGGGTCATTTTGGAGCTAACCTAGGTGAAATGGATCGTTTATGAGCTAATCTAGGTAAAATGGGTCATTTTAGAGCCAACTTGGGTAAAATGCATCATTTTAGAGCTAACCTAGGTAAGATGGGTCATTTTGGAGCTAACTAGGTAAAATGGGTCATTTTAGAGCTAACATAGGTTAAATGGATCATTTAGGAGCTAATCTAGTTAAAATAGGTCATTTTAGAGCTAACTTGGGTAAAATGGATCATTTAAGAGCTAATTTAGGTGAAATGGATCGTTTTAGGGCTAACTTAGGTAAAATGGGATCGTTTATGAGCTAACTAAGCTAATTATGCCATTTTTACATAAGTAAGCTAAGTACATATCGTTTTAGAGCTAATATAGGTAAAATGGATGGTTTTGGAGGTTAGTAAGCTTATTAAGTCATTTTGGAGGAAAAGAAGCTAACTCTAAGTCATTATGGTAAGCATATTGGAGGAAATAAAGCTAAGTCTAGGTCTTTATGCATTTGTTAAGCAAAACACTAGAGACACTTCCCGTGATCATGGAGGTGTTGTAGCGGGGTGGCTCGTGCCGATAGCTGGAGAAGGATCGTGCGATGCTTGTCTGGAGTTACGCTGCACCAAAGATCATTTCCAATGTATCGTTAGCATGATGACACTCGAATGTTAAGACTAGCAAGTAATGTCCATTCAAATTAAACTCACCGTGGTCCCAGGAGCAATCACTGGCATCGGCGGAGCGGTCTGACCGGACTTCTCGCACACATACTGCACATTTGGTTTTGACGACTCAATCATACTAGTTAGTAATGAGACAAACACTACATGAATGTTTTGGCTAATGTGTAGAAAAAACTTACCACAAGGAGCTTGTACATGGCCCTTGCCTGCATGTCATTCCGTGCCCTCTCCTCCTCCAACATCTTTGTCGTCCTCTCCTCCAACTCCCACCGCCTCTCCTCCGCCTCCGCCAGAAGTTTCTCCGTTTTATCTCTCTCACTTTGTATAACAGCCTGCAACACCACTCCTCGTTACCATTTGTAATCATTGATGGAAGCGCACACAATGTAATGGAGAAAGATAGCTGAGTACATATAACTAACCTTAAAGGCGAGTTGGACTGGCTGTTCACGAGGCCTTATCTCAGGAGCGGAGCTCGACTGGCACGCCTTGATCTCCGGGAGAGTACTAGGACAATGGATAAGTCCATCTCCCATGGCTATGGAGCCATGGGACCTCCCGCCACCAGATATCATTAGCAGCTCGGTATCAATGGGACCCTGGATCGGGTTAAAGTCCTCCCCTTTCCTCGCCTTCCCCTCATCTCTATATTTCACGAGCTTGTCATGGGAGGAGATGTTGGTGAAGTTTTTTGGATCATCGAGGTCAGACGCAGAGAATGCCTTGACTTTCTTGTAAGAGCCAGTGTGGGCCATGGCATACAGATCGTACACCTCTGGCACCTTATCCGCCTTATTGTGGCGTGTCTGAAAGAGAGAAACAAAGTAAATTAGTAATTAAAGGGCTGAAAGCTAGCATGACAAACGAATTGCATGAATCATGAAGCAAACCACATACCTAGTTCCGCCTGTACTGATATAAGTTGGAGCTGCCTTGATGGTGTGGCACACCTTCCATTTGGGCACATTTGTCCTTGGCCTCGTTGTGGAGGGCTCGCCATTCTTTTGAGCACCACTCATTGACCAACACCTCCCAACAATCCATCTGATCCGCACACCATCTCGGAGGGGCCTAAGTTAGGAAATAGAAACTTGAGCGCTACGACTATGAATTACTAAATGAAGGAAGTAAAGTACAAGGCCTTAGGAATTACCTTCATGTACTCCTCCTTACTCAAGAACTTCTCGCGGCACGCCGGCTTGGTCTTCTTGATACCACGGGCGGCGTAGTAGTCTCGAACAACCTGCACCCGAGCCTCGTGCCATAAGTTCTGTAGTAGGCGCTTGTAGACGTTATCGATAACATTTGCCGCCGCCTCCTCGTATCCCTCCTCACACCTGTAGAATGTCTGCAATCAAATGAGACAATATTGATTAGTACAATTAATAACTAGCTAGTTGAAGATTTTTAATTGTGTAAAGGAGAAATTACCCAGAACTTTCTAATCACCACTTCTGCCCCCGTCTTGCACAAGACACCGTCGATAATCTCACCCGGCGAGGCCGAGGCAGCCAAATAGTGCTCCCAACTCAACCCAAGCTCTGGAAGCCGACCCTCACCAGGCAACGTGACAAACCCTGGGAAGTTTTGCCGACAAAGAACTCCAAGGACGGAGTTGGGCCGGCGGACACTATGATGGTGGTCCCAACCCCTGCAGCATGACAAGGCCAACACATTAGATATTTGAGGAAACGTGAATGTAGAAGGGTACAAAAAGATTAAATGCACTTACCTCTCCCCATCAGGGAAAATCAACCACCTCTTCTCGCGGGTCGTCGGCACGTCCGGGAGCCGTGTACAACCACGCTGGTAGACGGTGCCCCCCTCCTCCTCAATATCAATCGGCTCCCTGCCATCATCAGCATGGCCACTCGGCCCATCAGGCTGATCCGGCCAGGTACCCCATCCAGACGTGTGTTCCTCCAGGGTCTCGTGGGCCGAACTCTCGTGACCCGAAGGCCCGTCAACCCGAGGCTCATGGGCCGAAGGCCCGTGGACCGGAGGCTCGTGGACCGGAGTCCGTGTAGCCTCCTCCTCAGACGAGTCCACCCTAGCAGTCACGTGCTCGGGTGAAACAGCTGGGGGTGGCGGCGAGGAAGGCGCCCTCGCAGTCACCCTACCTCCTCTCCCGCGACCATGTGCTCCAGCTCCTCTCTTCTTCTCACCTCGTCCCCTGCTCGGCACCACGGTCGACGAAGAAGGGCCCGGCGGTGTCGCCATACTGTCCAGCAACGCTCGGTGGAGAGGTGCATGTGGAATGGAAGACCTCGTACCACGCACCGACGAAGAAGGATCCTCGGAGCGCTCCCGACCAGCGCCCACCATCTTTCAACACCTGCCATGACAAAGAGTAAACGAAATTAGTACAACATAAAAAATACCGACATGAATAATAATATGTATATCACTTCTTTTCTTTTCTTCTTTCCTTCTTCTTCTACTTCTTCTACTTCTTTTCTTCTTCTTATTTTTCATCTTTTTTCTACTTCTTTTCTTTTCTTCTTTTCTTCTTCTACTTCTTCTACTTCTTTTCTTCTTCTTCTTTTTCATCTTTTTTCTACTTCTTTTCTTTTCTTCTTTTCTTCTTCTTCTTCTACTTCTTTTCTTCTTCTTCTTCTTTTCTTCTACATATATATTCTTTTTTCTAACACTAACACTAAATCTTCTTCTTTTCTAACACTAAATCTAACACTAACACTAACACTAACACTAACACTAACAATTAAACATCAATTAAACAGCAAAAA
>NC_041383.1:133234632-133243852 GCF_002162155.2 Triticum dicoccoides | reverse complement strand
GGGGGCGGCGGCGGGGGCGGCGCGGTGGGTGGATGTGGGCGTCGGGGAGGAGAGAGGGAGAACAGAGAGAGTAATGGGGGGGGCTCGGCTAGTTAGGTTAGTTAGGTCCAGCTTTTGCCGTCCGCTTTTTGGAATCTTTGCCGTCCGCTGCGGACGACAAAGAGGGAGGACGTTAAGTGTTTCCGTTAGTGGGTGCCACCTCCCTCTTTGCCGTCAGCCAGCGGACGACAAAGATTCTTTGCCGTCAGCCAGCGGACGGCAAAGAGCCAGCAGATGGCAAAGGCCTCTTTTGCCATCTGCCCTTTCTTTGTCGTCTGCCTTTCGGTAGCTGATGGCAAAGAGCTTCTTTGTCGTCCTCTAGCAGACGACAAAGAGCTGGCAGATGGCAAAGTAGCTGATTCCAGTAGTGTAATATGGATAGTAGATATAGGTTTTTGTAATCTGGAAATATAAAAACAGCAAGGTAACTAGTAACAAAAGTGAGCAAAAATGGTATTGCAATGCTTGAAGGCCTAGGGTTCATACTTCAACTAGTGCAAAGTCTCTCAGCAATGGCATAATTAAGTCATATGGCAATCCCTCAACGTGCGACAAAAAATCACTCCAAAGTTTCTATCGGAGAATGTAGGACGAAAACGTGCATCAACCCCTATTCATAGATTACCCCAATGTCACCTTGGGAATCCACGAGTTGAGTGCCAAAACATACATCAAGTGAATCAATAGAACATCCCATTGTCACCACAGATATCCCAGCGCAAGACATACATCAAGTGTTCTCAAATCCAATTCTCAATCCAACATAATGAAACCTCAAAGAGGAAGACTCAATTCATCACAACAAGATAGAGAGGGAGAAACACCATATGATCCAACTGTAATAACAAAGCTCGCGGTATATCGAGATCGTGCCAAATCAAGAACACGAGAGAGAGAGAGAGAGAGATCAAACACATAGCTATTGGTACATACCCTTAGCCCTGAGGGTGAAGCACTCCCTCCTCGTCATGGAGGCCGTCGGGATGATGAAGATGGCCTCCGGTGATGATTTCCTCCTCAGGCAGGGTGCCAGAACGGGCTCCCGATTGGCTTTTTGTGGCTACAGAGGCTTGCGACGGTGGAACTTCTCATCTAGGGTTCTTTTCGGGGGTTTTCCAAATTTATAAGAATTTTTGGCGTCAGAAACACATCAAGGGGGTGCCCGAGGGGCCCACAAGCCGGGGGGCACGCCCTACGGGGTTGGGCGTGCCCCTAGGCTTGTGGCCTCCTCAATCACTTCCTAGCCCAGCTCCGGTGCTTCGGGAGTCTCCTTTGGTCCATAAAAAATTACCATAAATTTTCAGCCCATTTCGAGAATTTTTTTTTCCGAACAAAGAACGACAACACGGTAGTTCTGCTGAAAACAACGTTAGTCCTGGTTAGTTCTAATCAAATCATACCAAAACCATATAAAACTGTTGGAAACATGGCATGAATACTTCATAAATTATAGATACATTGGAGACGTATCAACATCCCCAAGCTTAATTCCTTCTCGTCCTCGAGTAGGTAAATGATAAAAGAAATAATTTATGAAGTGTGAATGATATCTAACATGTTCATCAATGTAATCTTTTTTATTGTGGCATGAATATTCAGATCCATAAGATTCAAAACAAAAGTTTAATATTGACATAAAACAATAATACTTCAAGCATACTAAATAAAGGAATCATGTCTTCTCAAAATATCATGGCTAAAGAAAGTTATCCCTACAAAATCATATAGTCTTGTCCTCCTCTATCTTCATCACACAAAGTATTTATCATGCACAACCCCGATGACAAGCCAAGCAATTGTTTCATACTTTTAATGTTCTCAAGCTTTTTCAGCTTTCACGCAATACATGAGCGTGAACCATGGATATAGCACTATAGGTGGAATAGAATATGGTGGAAGTTGAAGGAAATATGCCCTAGAGGCAATAATAAAGTTGTTATTTTATATTTCCTTATTTCATGACAAATGTTTATTATTCATGCTAGAATTGTATTAACCGGAAACTTGATACATGTGTGGATACATAGACAAAACACTATGTCCCTAGTAAGCCTCTACTAGAGTAGCTCATTAATCAAAGATGGTTAAGTTTCCTAACCATAGACATGTGTTATCATTTGATGAACGGGGTCACATCATTAGGAGAATGATGTGATGGACAAGACCCATCCGTTAGCTTAGCATATTGATCGTTCAATTTTATTGATATTGCTTTCTTCATGTCAAATACATATTCCTTCGACTATGAGATTATGCAACTCACGGATACCAGAGGATGCCTTTTGTGCTATAAAATGTCACAACATAACTGGGTGATTATAAAGATGCTCTACAGGTATCTCCAAAGGTGTTTGTTGGGTTGGCATATATTGAGATTAGGATTTGTCGCTCCGAATATCGGAGAGGTATCTTTGGGCCCTCTCGGTAATACACATCATAAGAAGCCTTGCGAGCAAAGTGACTAATGAGTTTTTTGCAAGATGATGTATTATGGAACGATTAAAGAGACTTGCCGGTAACTAGATTGAACTAGGTATGAAGATACCGACGATCGAATCTCGGGAAAGTAACATACCGATGGACAAAGGGAATAACGTATGTTGTCATAACGGTTCGACCGATAAAGACCTTCGTAGAATACACTACAAAAGAATACACTTCCCTAATGATACGTGTTTGTCACAGTAGGTCGCGTTTTTTGTCATGCATGTACATCCATGACAAATTTATGACAGAATCAAGATAGTCATACCTGTGCTGTCGTAGAAGTGTTCCATGACATTACCAAAATTATCATCACGGAAGTGTCCACTTCCATGACGATAAATCGCGTGTCATAGAA
Source organism: Triticum dicoccoides (assembly GCF_002162155.2). Taxonomy (NCBI): domain Eukaryota; kingdom Viridiplantae; phylum Streptophyta; class Magnoliopsida; order Poales; family Poaceae; genus Triticum; species Triticum dicoccoides. Next base: position 133,240,971 of record NC_041383.1, on the reverse strand, counting down.
GTGCTTTCGTCAAGGGTGACCAACACGTGGCATCCACCGTAACGGAACACCGTTAAGCTATCGGGTCGGGTTTTGGATCCGATAACCCATTAACAGCCCCGACCAATGGGGATTTTCCATGTGTAAAATCGTCATTGGCTGGAGGAAACACGTGTCGGCTCATTGTTGGGACATATGTCATCCACTCATTGGACAGAAGGCGCCTATGATACGTCGACACGTGGCCCGGCCCAACAGAGGCCCATTCTTGTGAAAAGGCCGACCCGTTTGACTTGGTCAAAAGGTGACGGGCCGGCCCATGGAAAGCCTCTTAACGACCTGTTCGCATATAGCCCATTTACAGCCCGCTAACCCAAGGCCCGTTACGCCCTACCCAAATTAGGCACAGTAGCGTCATCTGGGCCATCCAATATGATTCCAGCCCGTTTTCACTTCTGGCCCATGTATGGCCCATGACGTCTTTCGGCCCATATGAGGCCCTATGTAACTCTTGGCCTATTAACGGCCCATGGTGAAACTGGCCCGCAATGAACAGTGTATCACTTTAGACCCATTAACGGCCCGTGGTGAAACTGGCCCGTAATGAACAGTGTATCACTTTATACCCATTAATGGCCCGTTATTCAGTTGGGCCGTTTCCAGCCCATGTTATCTTTCGGCCTTCTCAGAGCCCATTTATTCTTGGGCTCATTTCGAGCATTCGTCTACTTATGGCCCGTTACTATAATTTTCTGCTTGTGGGCCAAATTCAGCCCGTGGTTACAGTCGGCCCATTTGTGGTCTGTTAATACATTAGGCCGTTTTCATAGCATCATCAAATACAGCCTATTAACAATGGCCCGTTACGGTCGGCCCATGAACGGACGATTCCAACTCTAGCCCGTTTACGGCCATAATGCGGCCTGTTATTGGCCCATGTTTGGCCAATCGATCATACGACCCGTATAAGGCCCATTGATGATAGAGCCCGTAGAAGGCCCATTGTTTCTACGACCCGTAGAAGGCCCAATTTTTCTACGGCCCGTAGAAGGCCTACTGTTTCTACGGCCCGTAGAAGGCCCACTGTTTCTACGGCCCGTAGGAGGCCCAGTGTCACTATAGTAAATATTAGCCCATGGTTATTGTGCCTAGTTTTAAAAAATAGGTTATTGCAGCCACTAGCAAACCGCGGAAAAAGAACTGCACTGACTACAAGCAAACAAATAAACAAGACAACAAGGAAATAAATAAGCAAGCAACTTATGCTAGGTTATCATGGCTATTACACATATTACATCCACTGGGCATTAAAGTTCACCACCAATGCAAATATAGGGAACACAGTAGCATATAAACGCCGCAGCAAAACAAGTCCAGAACTGAAACCACTTCAGAAGAGTTCAAGAAACAATATCCTGGGACCCATAATGCTGGCAAGATGCTTAGCAAGCTTATTAACTTTCTCTTGTTTGGCGCTTAAATCCTCCAGCGCTTGCTGTTGCACAAGAAAGTACGCATCTGAATTCTGTAGGGACTTCCTCAGTCCTTCGGCTCCTTGCCGCAGCACAGATGACTGATGCCTTTCAGCTTGTAGCTGAGACTAAAGAAGCCGAAGTGATTCAGGCAGCGAGTTTGAAGAGCTTTTGCCAGCGGTACTGACCAGTAACTCGAACACTACATCAACGCAGGACTGTGGGGTTTTCTCACTGTCTACAAGATCGTTTTTATCACCTTTCTTGGAGACCAACATGGTTGTCTCACTATCTTGAACCTTATCTGCATTACTTTCTCTACCATTGCATAGTGGGGTGCTCTTCTCCAATATTCTGTTTGCACACTACAAGAGAAACAAGCAGACACATCACAGGTTTAGCTTGTATTATACCAAACTCATTTTGGTAAACCGGTTCAGTAGTAAGGTGGACAGGATAACAGCATGAAACAAACATATATCTATGTACTATGGTCACTGTATTGTCCATATCATTCTAGTTTATGTTCCCTAATCAAGATAGAGACACAGTTCAACTCATATATTTTTAAGACACAGCAGCATAGACAGAATATAAGTGTGAGAAACTACACAGCATTGGCAGCACTTGTAATGTGCATCACATGAGAACATAACTGTTTATACAACTTAAACTGAAATCAACATAGAGCAAGAAGTTAGAACAGCAATCCAGTTAAAGAAATAGGTTTAAAACATACCTGTTGCGCCATTGGAGTTTCAATTGGATCTTTCAAATTCGAAAGTAGTTGGTATGAGTAAATACAGTGATGCAACAACAAAGGAGTATGGACCATAGCTATGGAATCTGACCTGAGAACAGTTGCTCTTCTGCTTTAAACGTGGAGTTTGGGTTAGCTGTGGTGGTCTTCGTGCTTTGGGCACTGCAGTAGCTTTACAAACTGCTCGTGTGGGGGTACTCTGTGGTGGACATGGTGCTTTGTCAACTATAAGTGGGTTACTATCCGCTGGGGTTGCGGTTAGATGGGTTGTAGCTGGTTCTCTACCCAACGGTGTAAGTGTGCTATCTGGAAGAGTCTCGATTATGTGTGGTGGGGCTAGTTTGTGGGCTAGTACAACCATGGTTCTATCTGCATCGACGGGTAGCACTGTCTTTTGTGAAGAACGGGTTTTTGCTCCCTTAGATACTACCATCACCCCCTCCAATTCAAATGGATGATAAACAAGAAAAGAAATTGAACATACAGACATTGTATGATAGATAGATGTGGTAATTCACATATATGTTGTCTAACCAAACAGGACAGCATGACACAATTTCACATATATGATGCCTAACTAAACAGGATAGCATGACACAGTTTCAGATATATGATGGATAACTTAACAGGATATAATGGCATAATTCAACATATGATGAGTACCTAAACAAGATGACATGACAAAACTATATGATGTCTTTCTAAAATAGGTTGGGATGAAATAATTCACATACATGTTGTCTAAGTATACAGGATGGCATGATATAATTGACATAATTGATTCATATACTAAGCAGCTGGCACTCGCATGTATGATCTCTAAACTAAGCAGATAGAATTCAATATTGTGCATATGATGTCTAAACTAAGCAATGCAAGACACCATATGCATCATATGAGAAATATAAACATTGCAACTTAGAGCATACACCTCAGGTGAGATATAGGACTGGTCATCTGTCTCTGAATCCTCCTCTGAGGAGCTCCCTGTAACCATCGAGATATATGCTTCAACAGGTACCATTGCCTGCTCTGAAGACCTTGTTTTCACTCCAGATTTTTCCATAACCGGCTCAAATGGCTGATACACATGAAGAGTAGTTCAATATACACAGATTGTCGACAAATGGAATATGTAATGAAAAAAAAGATGGCATGATATAATTCACATATATGATGCTTGGCTCCATGGCGGTGCATAATTCACATATATGATAACTGGCTGAAAAACATGGCATTGCATAATTCACATATCTGATATAGAAAGCAAACAGGAGGCATTCACACAAAGCATGTCTAATCTAAGCAGATGGCATGGCAATGCAAGACACCATATGCATGATATGAGCAATATAACCCAGCCAAGTTAGAGCATGCACCTCGGGGGGGGGGGATACGACTGGTCATCTCTCTCTGAATCCTCCTCTGAGGAGCTATCTGCAACCAGCAAGAAATCTGCATCAACAGGTAGCACTGACTCCTCAGAAGACCTTGTTTTCACTCCAGATTTTCCCATGACCGACTCAAATGGCTGATGCACAGGAAGAGTAGATGAATGTGTAAACATTGCTGACAAATGGAACACATTATTGAAAAAAATATGGCACGATACAATTCACATATACGATGACTGGCTAAACAGGATGTCATTGCATGATTCACGTATATGATGCCTGCATAAAGAAGATGGCATTTCATAATTCCCATATACTCCCTCCGTTCCTAAATATTTGTCTTTTTAGAGATTTCAAATGGACTACCACATATAGATGTATATAGACATATTTTAGAGTGTAGATTCACTCATTTTGTTCCGTATGTAGTCACTTGTTGAAATCTCTAAAAAGACAAATATTTAGGAATGGTGGGAGTATGATATAGAAACCAAACAGGTGGCATTCACACAAAGCAAATCTAAACTAAGATGATGACATATAAGATGTATAATGTAAGCAATGCAAGGCGCCATATGCATGATATGACCAACATCAGCATGCCAGGTTAGAGCAAACACCTCAGGTGGTAAACAGGCATGGTCGGCTACTTCTAAATCTCCATCTGAATAGTTATCTTCCTCTGGAATACAATCTGGAAATGCAGGAGAGGGGGGGGCACTTCGCCCACCATGGAGCAGTGTCTGCATGACATTATATTCGCACGCAACGGTCTTCTCTTTTTCTCTACATGTTCAGTACGATTGTGTACAATATATGACATGCATAATAAAAAAAGTTAGATTTTGTAAGGCCTAAGGGGTGCATGCAAAAATCAAGACTGATGGTAGCAAACGAGTGGATGGATCCAAAACTAATGATAGCAGGTAGATTATAGCTTCAGTTTAAAAAGATAGAGAATGGATCATCTATTGTTTGTTGCCCACCCAACATGAACCACATAGAAGACCCCAGATGAACCAGATAGTAGACAAATACTATTCATTGCTGGCTCGATATGAGACCCATGGGCAATTCAAAACTCAAGATTGAACGATAAAGTAGCAGGTAATAATAACCGATGTATAACATAAGCAAACACGAAAGACTGCGACCTCTCTTCCGGAACTGTCTAGTAGTCAGGTTCATCTGCTCAGTCGATGATGGTAATGCAGTTGGCGTGGCTGCCGGCAATGGGGAAGATGATCTGAGGCGGCGAAAGAAAGTCTGCAGGGGGGATCTCTGCTGCAGTGAAGCTTCTGTCGATGGTGCACCTCAGGTGGGGTGGATGATGGCACGGCAGGAGCAGGACATAACACACAGAGTTTTCTTTGACGCCAATCTGAAAATGAAGTAAATCTGTAAGGGCTCCTTAGAATTGGGGGATTCTATAAACGCAGGGACATGAAAAACACAGGAATAGGATAGGAATGCACATGCAAAACAGAGCATTTGGAAACATAGGATTTCAGTCAACCTGGGTGTTTGGCTCACATGAATTGGAAGAACAGAGGAATGGAGAAACAAAGTGATGCGACGAGTGTACAACCTCTTTGGCATAGCCTTGTGGACCTCAGCATCATTGGGTTGGACGTGGAGGATGGTGATGATGCTGGTGTGACTGTCAGAGGCGGGGAAGAAGATCTGAGGCCTCTGGAAACGTCACCGAGGGTACTGCTCCGCTGTGATGGACGGTTCCGTCTTTGGAGCAGCTCCGCTAAGGTGTACGGCGACGAGGCTGAAGCATGAAAAGACAGACAACTTTAATCTGAAGTGGGACCCTAATATCATCTGCAATAGATGATGTAAAATACATCACCAAAAAGTGCTATATGTAAAACGCATCAGCCGCGCCACGGCCGCTCCGACAGATGCTGTAAGTATTGTTCACTCTGAACTTAACTAAAGAAAATGAACTTCACAGTCGAAACTGAATTTTACTGTCGAAACTGATTGAACTAGTAACAGAGCATTGCAATAGATGTTTAGGGCGTTCGAGCACTAGTAGCAGAGAAGCAGTGATCTAAATCAGCAGACGCTCAAGCAGGGAACGCACTAGCAGAGAGCAAGTCGTGCAGTAGCACCGCGAGCGAGTGCTAAAGCAGCAACTCCTGTAGCTGCCGGAGGTCGTGTAGCAGCAGCAGCAGCGCAAGCGAGAGCAAGAGCAGAGCAGCAGCACAAACGAAAGCAGGAGCAGTGCAGCATCGCGACCGACATCAAGAACAGAGCCGCATCGCGAGCGAGAGCCGGAGCAGCTGCAGCTAGTGCCGTTGTGGAAGTCGCCGCCGAGGAAGCAACGACATGGGGGAGAGACGCCGTGGATGATGTGGCTGGCGACGGCGCCGTCGATGGAGATGCCATGTCTACTCAGTATCGAGCACCGGCAGCCCCGTGAGATCGAATAAAAGATAAAATGCAGCGGTGAGTGCAGAACCTCCTTGGTGGCGCCGAGTTGGCCTCGGCTTCATCGGAGGAATTGGTGAGGGTGTTGTGGTTCCGGTGGGGCAGGTCAAGATGGCGTTGTGGGGATTGAGGTGGCGCGATAGACGAGGTGAACATCGGGGCAGCTCCTTGGAGGTGGAGGACGGGGCGGCTGATCCGGCGGGACAACAAGATCGACAACGGATCCTCATCCGGTGCGGTGGATGAGGGACGGCGAGCTATTGCGGTGGACGACGTGGTCAGGGAAGAGTCT
>NC_041383.1:133209582-133234182 GCF_002162155.2 Triticum dicoccoides | reverse complement strand
AAGGGGGAGGGGGGGCAAGCTTAGGGACGCGCTTGTCCGAAATGTAGGGTAAGTTACCAGCGTACTCCCACCAGTTTTGACACCGCGATGTGGAGCTTCATTTCCGGCTGAGGGGTAGAAGGGGGATTTCGCATGTCTGGGCTGCGAGAGCGATTTCGGATGAGGAGGGAGTTCAAATTTCGGGATAACAAGGCGCGGCGCCGGTTGAAGAAGCGGGAGTTTCAAAGCAGGTGAGACAAAAGATACACGAGCTTGAAAATTTCGGGATAACAAGGTGCGGATTCCTTGTTCGGCAGAACAAACTTAACGTGTAAAAAAAAATCATACAAGACACAAGAGAGTCATGTCCCCTTTTACTATATTGCTATAGATGCCATTGAAAAAACTACAAGAAAAATGTAAAAAAAATCGGGAGAACATGATTACCCTGCACAGTACCAAATCGATTCGCACTTCCCTCAACAACAACAAAAAACAAATCAATTCCCACCAAAGAAAGAGTAATGTCCCTTTTTATATGATTACAAATGCCATGATCTTGAATTTCAATTTTTGAATCCACGTTATGTTGAATTTGAATATATCATTAGGTGACCTTGCGGTTTATAATTGATGTAGTCATACATTTTGATCTTCCATCATATATGAACATTTTACTCCACCATGTGAACATATATATTGTCGTCTACCACATGGACTAAATTTGAATCAATTTTCCTTATTTGAATACGATTGTTGTCAAGTTATACAATAATTTAAATATTATCTTGATAACAAAAAGACATGCATATAGCAGTAATCATATTTCACTATGAACTACATGTACCATATGCTCTCCAATTCAAATATCTGTATCCATTTTATGTTGAATTCAAATCATAGTACATTATTGGTCTAGGTAGCGAGATGTTCGGGATAATCTAAACCCTGTTTCCATACGTATAATTTTTGGCTGAATTGGGACAAGTTTTGGTATAAGCCTCTTGCAAAACCGGAGATTCTCTCAACAAGCCTCGTGGTTCCGAGAGGGAACGTGTCACCTTTGTGTGCGAAACGATATACGCTGCCTCCCCCCTGATTTTATTTGTAGAGGCAACATAGAACTATATGAGTGCCCTGATAAATTTTGGAATTATTTCGGGTTCATTTGGCCTTTTTATACATTAATTGAGTTTTTGGACTTTTAATGTGCATAATCTAAATATGAATTGCATGCACATGCTCCGGTGCACCAAAGTGGGTTGAAAATCACATGTGTGTCCTTGGTTGAATATCTAGGTCCCATGGAAGAAATGAGAATGAAATTCAAACATCTGGGTGTCATGACTCTGCCGAGAACATCAAGAAACTTAGATTTTAAATTCATGTAATGAAACTTGGCATGGTGTCATGTCATGGCACTAACATGTTGTGGTAAAAAATTGGGCCGATTTGGAAGCTCGTGGTTCTAAGAGGGAACGTGCCACCCCCCCGCCCTTGAGTTTCTTAACAAAGGCAACATAGAACTACATTAGTGCCATGTTAAATTTTGGAATTATTCTGGGTTCGTTTGTCGTTTTTTATACATTAATTGAGTTTCTGGTCATTTAATGTGCATAAGTCAAATTTGAACTACAAGCACATGCTCTCGTGCACCAAAGTTGGTTGAAAAATCACATTTGTGTCCTCGGGTGAATTTCTAGGTCCCATGCAAGAAATGAGAATAAAACTAAAACATCTGGGCATCGTGGCTCGGCCGAGAACATTAAGAAACTTGGTTTTAAAATTCTTGTAAATCCAAAACACGTCTGAAAATCATGAAACTTGGTATGGATGTCATATCATGGTACTACCATGTTGTGGTAAAAAAATGGTCAAATAGGAACAGATTTTGGTATAAGCTTCTTGCAAACCGAAGCTTCTCTCAAGAAGGCTCGTGGTTCTGAGAGGGAATGTGTCACCTTTGAGTGCGAAACGATATACGTTGTCCCCCTTGAGTTTATTTACAAAGGCAACATAGAACTACATGAGTTCCCTATTAAATTTTGGAATTATTCCGGCTTCGTTTGGCCTTATTTACACATTAATTGAGTTTTTGGTCATTTAATGTGCATAATTCAAATTTGAACTACAAGCACGTGCTCCCGTGCAGCAAAGTTGGTTGAAAATCACATTTGTGTCCTCGGGTGAATTTCTACTCCCATGCAAAAAATGAGAATAAGATTCAAACATCTGGGCATCGTGGCTCGATCAAGAACATTGAGAAACTTGGTTTTAAAATCATGAAACTTGGCATGGTGTCATGTCATGGTAGTACCATGCCGTGGTAAAAAAATTGGCCAAATAGGAACAAATTTTGGTATAAGCTTCTTGCAAATCGGAGCTTCTCTCAAGAAGGCTCGTGGTTCTGGGAGGGAACGTGTCACCTTTGTGTGCATAATTCAAATTTGAAATACAAGCACATGTTCCAGTGCACCAAAGTTGGTTGAAAAATCACATGTGTGTCCTCGGGTAAATTTCTAGGTTCCATGCAAGAAATGGGAATGAAATTCAAAATTCTGGGCGTCGTGGCTGGGTTGGAAACATTGAGAAACTTAGTTTTTTAATTCCTATAAATCCAAAACACGCATGAAAATAATGAAACTTGGCTTGGTGCCATGACATGGCACCAACATGCTGTGGTAAATTTGCAGTCCGATTTGCGAAGGCGCACACATTAACAATCAACAAAGTCATTTTGGAACAAGTGATGTCACGTTACAATCGGAAACACAAGTATTATTGAAACCGTGGGCGTTATACTTACTAGGACCATTTACGTGCCGCCACGCGTTCCATTTTTTATTAGGTAGGAGGCGCCGTGCAGGGTAGCTATTTGAGTACGAGAAGCGTGCGATCAGACTCCTGCGCGTGCTTATCGGGAGGAGAGCCCTTTGACCTCCATCTACCGTCCACCTCTCTCCCAAGGTCTCCATTAATGGCACCCGAGCCTCTGTTTAATGGCGTGGCTATGTCTCACTCGACTGAGATTTAAGAGAGAAAAAAATAAAATCTGACAGTACGGATCTTGATGTAAGATCCGACGGACCTATATAGCATCTACTGCGACTTATAGCAAGACTGATGAATATATAAGGATGATTTTTTTATCAAAGAAGGGCTTGCCCCTTCTGATTTTCATTACTGAAAACCACCACAATTCACAAGAAGTTCAGCAGAACTCCAGCCTAACACAAAGGACTAAAAGCTACTCCCTCCATCCCATAATATAAGATGCTTTTTGACACTATTATAGTGTTAAAAAACGTCTTACATTATGAGACGGAGGGAGTACCAGATTGAAATCTCAACATCCCAAGAGGCCAACGAAGGCCAAACATCCGCGCTAGAACCCAACATTTCACAACCGACGACACAATCCACATCCTAAACCGATTATTACATCAAAATAAACCAGGAAACTGAAGGAAGCCCAACAACAACTAGAAGAACAATAACGCCAGGGTCGCCACAGGAAGCGTTTTCTTCATTCCAGCCTTGCAACATTGATCTTCCACAGAAAGATAAGGACGATTAATTGTCTTACATAATTAGAAAGATAATTAAAAAGCCACATGCGGCTACGCCCGAAATACACAAGGGCAAAAGAAGAAGGAAGACAAGGATCTGGCTCGCTGATCTCTACTTTCTTGATGCGTTGCTGCGGGCCGCGGGAACTAGTCTCCACGGCGAGCGGCGATGAGCTCTTTCGTGTCCTCAAGATGCTGCTTGAGAACATCCACGGATTCCTCCACCAGCCTTTGGCGCTCGTTGCGGAGCATGTCATTCTCGTCCATAAGTTTCTTGACGATGACGCCGATCCTCTTCAACAAGGCACTAGTCACCTTCTACTGGTCTGCACTTTGGACAATCTTCTCCCTCAGCAGGTCGCGCTCGGCCCGGAGCCTCTCATTGCCCTCCCTTAGTTGTCGTATGATGCCGATAGCCTGTTCAAACGAGGCTTTCACGTCGTCCTGCAACCTCGCCTGTGATGCCCGGATCATTAAGCTACAGTAATCCCCCGTTAATGGTGCCATGTCATCACATTACTGTTGCTAATCCTTGTTTGATCCAACTCTTAGTTCAAACTCAAATTCAAATTAAAGCTTAAAATTTAAATTTCCCGACCATGCAAAATAAAATGTTCAAAGTGTGGGAAATATTACATAACTAATTATGGTGGTGATCCAACACTTTTGTAAAGTATTTGAATGCTCTTTTGTGAATATAACAGTGACTAAAAATAATTGTTAAATGCCTTTCCTAATTTAAAATGTTAAACTATTTTTATTATGTGTGAAACCTTTTGTGGTTGTGGTTTATTTTGTAAATCGATTTATAGAGACAGTCATATGTTTTAGTAAAGCTGTTTTTGCCTACTAAAATAATATAAACAGAGTGTAATAAAAAGAAAGAAAACCAAAACGAAACAAAAAAAATAAATAAAAAGAACCAGCCTACCCCCGGGCTTTGGCCCACTAAACCATCAGGCCGGCCCACCCTCACCGAACCCTCCTCTCTCTCCTATTCACGCGACCAGGTCGCTATAGGGGCTTGGTCGCCGCCGCACCCTCTCGCCGACAGCGCCGGGAGGGGATAAGGGCGCCACGCCCCGACCCCTCGATCCCATCCCCCCACTCCTTCCCTCTCTCCCTCCCCACAGATCTCCCATGCCCCAAGCACGTCCATGGCCGCGTCATCGTCGTTCCCATGGCCGGAGCCGTCCCCGACCCGTGAGGTTATGCTCTGCAGCTCCGTTGGCCTCGTCTGCATCGCCTACAACCTTCGGTTCGAGCTGAAGCCCTCCACAACCTCGCCATCTGGTCGTCTTCCCCGCCACGGCCACGGCGCCATCGCCGTCGATCTCCATCACCGGCGCCTCCCGGCGGTTCCAGGCACGTCCACGACCTCCCTCGAAGTGAGCCGCGTCTATCCTCCTTCATTACCCCCTTGATTTGTTGCCGTAGCCGCCGTCCCCGAGCTCGTCTGCGTACGCGTACGTGGTGCTGCTGCCCATGGCCTTACCCCCTGCGTCTCGCCCGCGCCTGGCCTCGAGGTCGTCTACTGCTGCGCCGCTGTTGGCCCTGTCCGCCGTCGCCGTTCGCGCCCGCTGGCGCCGGCCGCGCCTGCCTTCGCCCGGCCGCGTCGGCGTCACCCCGCAGCATCCCGCTCTCACCGCCGCCTGGCTGCGCCCGCCTCCGTCGCCTGCTGCTCGCCCGACGCCGCGCCCGGCCCTGCTTGCCATCCCGCACGCGCCCCTGTGCCTGCTCGTGCTGCTTCTGTTGAAGCTCTTGCCCTGCTGCGCATAACTGCTGCTGCTTACTGTACTACTAGTTAGCTTTTCAATATCTACTTTGACTAACCCCCTAGGCAGCCTCTAATCAGCGGTTAAACAACTACTAACAGGCCAAAAATAAATATGAGTAGAATGTACACTTGACAAACTACATATTACTCCACTGGATCAAATTCATTTGATGCATGGTTTAAATCCAACAAAAATCACAAAATGCTATCTTCTCTTAAACCCAAGCATTGTGTGTGCGTGTGTGCTCTGTGTGTTTGCGCGCCGTACGTGTGGCCGGCTAGGCTATGCCCAGTAGTGGCCGGTCCTTGTTTAATTATGTTAGGTGTAGCTTAGTATTAGTTTAGTGCTAAGTTAGCCTATTAGCAAATGACATGTGGGTCCCATCTATTTAGTTTAGATAAATCCTTTTGGAAATTATTAAAGCAGTGACATGTGGGCCACCAACTCCCATTTAGACCAGTCCTTTTGACTTGGTCAATTCGGATTAAAATAAATACATAATTTTAGAAAATGAATTAAAACTTTAAAAATTAATATAAAATAAACCGTAGCTCGGATGAAAAAACTTTGTACATAAAAGTTGCTCAGAACGACGAGACGAATCCGGATACGCGGTCCGTTCGTCCGCCACACACCCCTAACCTATCGAACCCGCAACTTTCCCCCTCCGGCTCCTCTGCCCGAAAACACGAAACACCGGGAATACTTTCCCGGGGGTTTTCCCCCCTTCACCGGTATCACCTACTACCGCGTTAGGGCACACCGAACACCGCGTATTGCCTTGATATATTTTGTGGTGCTTTGTTTGCTCTGTATTCATTATTTCTTCCCCCTCTTCTCTTCGGTAGACTACGAGACCGACGCTGCTGCTGACCAGTTCGACTACGGAGTTGACGACCCTCTCTCTTGCCAGAGCAACCAGGCAACCCCCCCCTTGATCACCAGATATCGCCTATTCTATTCTATACTGCTTGCATTAGAGTAGTGTAGCATGTTACTGCTTCCCGTTAATCCTATTCTGATGCATAGCCTGTCATTGCTGCTACAGTCATTGATACCTTACCCGCAATCCTAAATGCTTAGTATAGGATGCTAGTGTTCCATCAGTGGCCCTACACTCTTGTCCGTCTGCCATGCTATACTACTGGGCTGTGATCACTTCGGGAGGTGATCACGGGCATATACTATATACTTTACACTGTTACATTACCTGTGATACTGTTTGGAGTTGGGGGCTGAAGGGGCAGGTGGCTCCATCCCGGTAGAGGTGGGCCTGGGTTCCCGACGGCCCCCGACTGTTACTTTGTGGCGGAGCGACAGGGCAGGTTGAGACCACCTAGGAGACAGGTGGGCCTGGCCCTGTTCGGCGTTCGCGGATACTTAACACGCTTAACGAGATCTTGGTATTTGATCTGAGTTGGCTACGAGCTTATACGCACTAACCATCTACGCGGGAGTAGTTATGGGTATCCCGGCGTCGTGGTATCAGCCGAAGCACTTCAGACGTCAGCGACGGAGCGGCGCGCGCCGAATTGGACTGGAACGCCACTAGGCTAGGTCTGCTTTCGGCCGCCCTTGCAACGTGCAGGTGTGCTATGGGCGATGGGCCCAGACCCCTGTGCGCTTAGGTTTAGACCGGCGTGCTGGCCTCTCTGTTGTGCCTAGGTGGGGCTGCGACGTGTTGATCTTCCGCGGCCGGGCATGACCCAGGAAAGTGTGTCCGGCCAAATGGGATCAAGCGTGTTGGGGAATGTGGTGCACCCCTGCAGGGAAGTTAATCTATTCGAATAGCCGTGATCTTCGGTAACAGGACGACTTGGAGTTGTACCTTGACCTTATGACAACTAGAACCGGATACTTAATAAAACACACCCTTCCAAGTTCCACAGACAACCCGGTGATCGCTTTTCTACAGGGCGACGAGGAGAGGATCGCCGGGTAGGATTATGCTATGCGATGCTACTGGAGATGCTACCTGGATATGCTACTTGGAGATGCTACTTGGAGGACTTCAATCTACTCTCTTCTACATGCTGCAAGACGGAGGCTGCCAGAAGCGTAGTCTTCGACAGGATTAGCTATCCCCCTCTTATTCTGTCATTCTGCAGTTCAGTCCACTGATATGGCCTCCTTACACATATACCCATGCATATGTAGTGTAGTTCCTTGCTTGCGAGTACTTTGGATGAGTACTCACGGTTGCTTTCTCCCCCCTTTTTCCCCTTTCCTTCTTTCTGGTTGTCGCAACCAGATGCTGGAGTCCAAGAGCCAGGAGCCAGCGTCGACGACGACTACTACATTGGAGGTGCCTACTACTACGTGCAGGCTGACGACGACGACCAGGAGTAGTTAGGAGGATCCCAGGCAGGAGGCTTGCGCCTCTTTCGATCTGTATCCCAGTTTGTGCTAGCCATCTTATGGCAACTTGTTTAACTTATGTCTGTACTCAGATATTGTTGCTTCCGCTGACTCGTCTATGATCGAGCACTTGTATTCGAGCCCTCGAGGCCCCTGGCTTGTATTATGATGCTTGTATGACTTATTTTATTTGTAGAGTTGTGTTGTGATATCTTCCCGTGAGTCCCTGATCTTGATCGTACACATTTGCGTGCATGATTAGTGTACGATTGAATCGGGGGCGTCACAAGTTGGTATCAGAGCCGACTGCCTGTAGGAATCCCCCTTCCACACTCCTTGGCCGAAGTTGAGTCTAGACATTACAAAAACTTTTAATAACATGGCTGTGTGTCTTACGGGCACACGATGCCATTGGGTGGTAGTAGGATCTTTTATTCCTTGATCTATACTCTGGGACTCTGATCTCTCTTCTATTCGGGTTAAACGATTTTACTAACTCTGACTCTAGGTTCTCGATAATACTTTCTCCCGGAGACAGATGATCGTCTGTTGCATCAAAAGAATCTGAAGATACTCTCTAATGTTCTCTTGAGACTTTATGGTGTCGCTTTTGCAATTCCCCTCCGTCGATAAACCCCTATTGATAACCACGTGTACGCACCATTCATACAATGCTTCCCAGTTGATCTTGTTATAACATGATACACCGAAATTCTCTCTTTTGTTTCGAGAATCCTTTGAGCTTACTCCCTTGCTGTTCTCTGTCACCTGAATACCCCTATGGATAATTCTTGCACTTATCGAGTATCCGCTCATTCCCAGTTGTTCATGTGTTTCGCCAAAGACTTCAAAATATCATTCGATCTTTCGAAAATCCCGAGCAGCCTATTGCTTTTGAAATTCTCGCTTGCTTGAATTATGGTTAATCCCATAAGTTTCGTAATCTTATTGTACTCCCTTCTCTTTATCATTTTAAGTTCGTTGATTCAATATGTTGAGGATGCCCGCATTCCTCAGTCGAATCCTAGGATTCATCCTTCCGGCTCAGACGTCATTTGGATATGAGCTGGTTCTTGACCAATCGTTGCCTTGATCGTTTGTGCTTCTAAGTCTATTGAGCTTATTCATTTTCGATCAGAACGATTGCTTTTGATCCCTTGATTTGGAAATCATAAAATTTCCTTGCATTGAGCTTTGAGTTAGTTAGTTGTTTCTATCAGCTGATCCCCTTGCATTCTTTCTTCTTCTGGTAGAGTATTGATACTCACATCAGCTCCGTTGTGGATCGTCAGATCCATTGTTGGATTTCATCTAACATCGCCCTTAATATTCAATAACCTTGTGAGCCTTTCCACCGGTATATATTGCCTTTGGTATATTGTATCCTCTGCCTTGTCAACCATGCTCTACTTTCGAGCTTGTATTATTTACCCCTGAAGTTTGTGATATATGTTCCTAAGATACCCGATGGTTTGAACTAATGCCTTCCCCTAATCTGTGCAAACCCGGAAGATTTCACGGGTCATACTTATCTGGTATTGCACCAGGTAAAACTTTCAACAACTAATGTCATTTTCAAAATACGAGAGGGAATGAAAGGTTATGCATTGAAGAAGTGGGAGTCGACCTTGAACTTTGTGTTCATGCCCATGGACACGATGTAGATCTTATCATTAAAGCTTCTCTTAAATTATTATTTTCCCTTGGTATAAGTTCTTATATCTGGGATCCGGCCTTTTGCAATCGTGGTTTCGACCATATGTTCTTCTTTGACCCCATTTCACGGGCAAGTTTAAACAATTGTCTTCTATGGATTAATACACCCATCCAATCTTTACTTTGATCTTGTGTCGAGTATTACCCCCTGGTATCTCAAGATTATCATGGAACTGCATAACTTCTTATGAGTTCTTCATCAAGTGCTACCTTTCCACTGATTCCAATTTTTCACGGGCTCTGAGTTATTATACACTCAAAGACACCGATAACTGAATCGAGTTCGCATTGCGATTCAACAAGTATTTGAACCCATCACTGCTTACAAATTTATTAATCCTTCAAGTCATTCCTAGCCTGATCGGCTATATCATTATCGAGCTAATTTTAACTGTGCTACCCGGTCCTTCTTCCCGGAGCACAATTTTCGACGATGAACTAACCTTACGTCGATCATCATCGTCATATCATTTCGCCTTGAACAACAAGCTTGGTTTCGAGTTTGTGTCCTACCCATGGTTCCAATGACCTTCCGCTTCATCATTTCTTTGACTCGATGTCGTTGCTGATTGTTTATATCTTGAAATCTCTCGACAAATGTGTCGTGAACATCATCAACCTTATGAGGTCTTCCAAGATATCTATCGAATTCTTGATGAGAAATAGCATCCTTTGCCCTCGATGATTTGGGTTATCATCGACAACATTATTGCATTCCCTCCAACACAAAACTTGTTCCTGTTTTGTGCTGTACCTTGAGTTCCTTGCTATCCAACTTATGTTATGTTCTACCGCGGAGTATTACCATCTTTGATGCCAAGAATGTAGTGAGAATTTCACCACCTCTTAATAATTCTTGATATCATAATACTTCTTTCCATCTTCGTTCATTCCTTGGTCCCCGTATTGTTTTCAACCGGAATACCGACAATGGAGCTATGACGTGTGAATTCAAAACTTCTAACAACCCTATTGCTTTGAAGTGAATGGACGATAGTTCATTCTAAGTCCTTCGCTAATTGAATCACCATTCTGACATTGGTCGTGCAACCCAACCCATATTTCGGGCGCACCTTTCAACCAATGTTTAATTGTGTATGTTTTCCTCGAGCATACTTCCTTATATCATTTGATCTGACAAATGTTATCTCCTTGTTCACTTAATGGTGGAAATCCATCTTTTGGGAATCTCGGTGAATTGCCGTTGAGTTCACCAGACCCCTCCTTGTCCTCTCCTTGGGTTAATGATGGACTCTTGTTAACGGAAATCACTTCATAGTTCATTTCCCCGAGAATCTTACAATGTCATCTCCTCAATTTGCGTTGCACCTTTTCTTCTCAGGTATCCTAAGTCTGAGGTATCCTGACACCAATCGGATCTGAATCTCGGTCAGATATGATGGATGGGACAACTTTCCAGGAGTTATGTTGTTTGTCCTTTGATGACCCGGTAACATGATGTCATGCCTAGCACCCCCCCCCCCGGCTGGAGGACCTATCATTATAGATTCCTTTTCAGCAAGGTTATCCGTTCATCCATGGGGAAATTGTAAGACTTATTCTACAAGTTATTCCTGACGGATCTTTCGTGTTTCCAAAGTTTGATCTTCACCTGAATACCATGTCAATGCTACCTCGAAGCATGTCAATGGTACTCCGATTTTCAACTGGAACATTTGAAGCACGATGCTAAATTTGTTTATCATTTATCCTAACACCGCTGTATGGATAATGTCATGAAAATTTCTCTCCCCTCACCTAGAGGCTTTTCTACTTAATATCATGTCATGGTTATCATGTTCTGCTTGTCCTTGGGAAGGATATACCCCTGAAATAGGTGTATAAACATATTTTCCATTCAATTGTTCTATTTGATCTGATGATCACCTTTTCCTTTCCATTGTTTTGTTTAACCTTTCTTGTGATCTATATGATCTAAGCAGTAATGTTCTCCTGCTTATGTAAACACCTCGGTGTACAACTCTGTCAGCAAGACCCTGTTACTATTGTTAAAAACATTCCGGTAACCACCGATGGACGAGAACTTTGCCTATTGGCCCGCCTCGTTCAACGAGCAGGAAAATGGTTCTCTTCGTCCCTCGCCCTTGGTATCGATGTTGTTGCCGACATATCTGACAGGCTACCCTTTGACACACCTTACTATCATGACCGTGCAAAATGTCGGCCCCCTTCCTACTTTCAACCACATGGTGGGCCCATAACCCACAGGTCCTAGGATCGAAACCTGACTCTCTTGTACACCCTGATGACAAAGTTATTCTCGCACTTGACTTCTTATGTAATTCACGGGCCACCTGCCAAGTGATCTATTCTGGTATCAGACGCAATACTTATTCTCGTTGCTCTAGACCCCTTTCACACTTTGTTTCAGGCATCGAACGATTGCCTGCTCGCTCGAAACTTCCCATGAAACATCATTACCTTGCTCTCGATATTTTCTTGAGTTTAAATTCAAGAATTACTTTCTGCCACCTTCCCCGATGTTATCGACCAGATAGTCAACCTTGTAGAGGTTCGTTCACCCGGAATACCCCCCTTATTCTTTCGTAAGTACGATGGAACCCCCGAAGAAAGGATACCGACTTCATCTTGATGACTTGAAACAGAAAAATGAAGACGTCAATAAAATGGATCACCACTTCGAGAAGAGCAACCAAGACCGAGAAGATTCGTTAGAATTTCGTAAACAGACCTTTCCCCGTCATCCACCTCTTAAATCTCGGGACGAGATTTCTTGTAGTGGAGGAGAATTGTGATGCCCGGATCATTAAGCTACAGTAATCCCCCGTTAATGGTGCCATGTCATCACATTACTGTTGCTAATCCTTGTTTGATCCAACTCTTAGTTCAAACTCAAATTCAAATTAAAGCTTAAAATTTAAATTTCCCGACCATGCAAAATAAAATGTTCAAAGTGTGGGAAATATTACATAACTAATTATGGTGGTGATCCAACACTTTTGTAAAGTATTTGAATGCTCTTTTGTGAATATAACAGTGACTAAAAATAATTGTTAAATGCCTTTCCTAATTTAAAATGTTAAACTATTTTTATTATGTGTGAAACCTTTTGTGGTTGTGGTTTATTTTGTAAATCGATTTATAGAGACAGTCATATGTTTTAGTAAAGCTGTTTTTGCCTACTAAAATAATATAAACAGAGTGTAATAAAAAGAAAGAAAACCAAAACGAAACAAAAAAAATAAATAAAAAGAACCAGCCTACCCCCGGGCTTTGGCCCACTAAACCATCAGGCCGGCCCACCCTCACCGAACCCTCCTCTCTCTCCTATTCACGCGACCAGGTCGCTATAGGGGCTTGGTCGCCGCCGCACCCTCTCGCCGACAGCGCCGGGAGGGGATAAGGGCGCCACGCCCCGACCCCTCGATCCCATCCCCCCACTCCTTCCCTCTCTCCCTCCCCACAGATCTCCCATGCCCCAAGCACGTCCATGGCCGCGTCATCGTCGTTCCCATGGCCGGAGCCGTCCCCGACCCGTGAGGTTATGCTCTGCAGCTCCGTTGGCCTCGTCTGCATCGCCTACAACCTTCGGTTCGAGCTGAAGCCCTCCACAACCTCGCCATCTGGTCGTCTTCCCCGCCACGGCCACGGCGCCATCGCCGTCGATCTCCATCACCGGCGCCTCCCGGCGGTTCCAGGCACGTCCACGACCTCCCTCGAAGTGAGCCGCGTCTATCCTCCTTCATTACCCCCTTGATTTGTTGCCGTAGCCGCCGTCCCCGAGCTCGTCTGCGTACGCGTACGTGGTGCTGCTGCCCATGGCCTTACCCCCTGCGTCTCGCCCGCGCCTGGCCTCGAGGTCGTCTACTGCTGCGCCGCTGTTGGCCCTGTCCGCCGTCGCCGTTCGCGCCCGCTGGCGCCGGCCGCGCCTGCCTTCGCCCGGCCGCGTCGGCGTCACCCCGCAGCATCCCGCTCTCACCGCCGCCTGGCTGCGCCCGCCTCCGTCGCCTGCTGCTCGCCCGACGCCGCGCCCGGCCCTGCTTGCCATCCCGCACGCGCCCCTGTGCCTGCTCGTGCTGCTTCTGTTGAAGCTCTTGCCCTGCTGCGCATAACTGCTGCTGCTTACTGTACTACTAGTTAGCTTTTCAATATCTACTTTGACTAACCCCCTAGGCAGCCTCTAATCAGCGGTTAAACAACTACTAACAGGCCAAAAATAAATATGAGTAGAATGTACACTTGACAAACTACATATTACTCCACTGGATCAAATTCATTTGATGCATGGTTTAAATCCAACAAAAATCACAAAATGCTATCTTCTCTTAAACCCAAGCATTGTGTGTGCGTGTGTGCTCTGTGTGTTTGCGCGCCGTACGTGTGGCCGGCTAGGCTATGCCCAGTAGTGGCCGGTCCTTGTTTAATTATGTTAGGTGTAGCTTAGTATTAGTTTAGTGCTAAGTTAGCCTATTAGCAAATGACATGTGGGTCCCATCTATTTAGTTTAGATAAATCCTTTTGGAAATTATTAAAGCAGTGACATGTGGGCCACCAACTCCCATTTAGACCAGTCCTTTTGACTTGGTCAATTCGGATTAAAATAAATACATAATTTTAGAAAATGAATTAAAACTTTAAAAATTAATATAAAATAAACCGTAGCTCGGATGAAAAAACTTTGTACATAAAAGTTGCTCAGAACGACGAGACGAATCCGGATACGCGGTCCGTTCGTCCGCCACACACCCCTAACCTATCGAACCCGCAACTTTCCCCCTCCGGCTCCTCTGCCCGAAAACACGAAACACCGGGAATACTTTCCCGGGGGTTTTCCCCCCTTCACCGGTATCACCTACTACCGCGTTAGGGCACACCGAACACCGCGTATTGCCTTGATATATTTTGTGGTGCTTTGTTTGCTCTGTATTCATTATTTCTTCCCCCTCTTCTCTTCGGTAGACTACGAGACCGACGCTGCTGCTGACCAGTTCGACTACGGAGTTGACGACCCTCTCTCTTGCCAGAGCAACCAGGCAACCCCCCCTTGATCACCAGATATCGCCTATTCTATTCTATACTGCTTGCATTAGAGTAGTGTAGCATGTTACTGCTTCCCGTTAATCCTATTCTGATGCATAGCCTGTCATTGCTGCTACAGTCATTGATACCTTACCCGCAATCCTAAATGCTTAGTATAGGATGCTAGTGTTCCATCAGTGGCCCTACACTCTTGTCCGTCTGCCATGCTATACTACTGGGCTGTGATCACTTCGGGAGGTGATCACGGGCATATACTATATACTTTACACTGTTACATTACCTGTGATACTGTTTGGAGTTGGGGGCTGAAGGGGCAGGTGGCTCCATCCCGGTAGAGGTGGGCCTGGGTTCCCGACGGCCCCCGACTGTTACTTTGTGGCGGAGCGACAGGGCAGGTTGAGACCACCTAGGAGACAGGTGGGCCTGGCCCTGTTCGGCGTTCGCGGATACTTAACACGCTTAACGAGATCTTGGTATTTGATCTGAGTTGGCTACGAGCTTATACGCACTAACCATCTACGCGGGAGTAGTTATGGGTATCCCGGCGTCGTGGTATCAGCCGAAGCACTTCAGACGTCAGCGACGGAGCGGCGCGCGCCGAATTGGACTGGAACGCCACTAGGCTAGGTCTGCTTTCGGCCGCCCTCGCAACGTGCAGGTGTGCTATGGGCGATGGGCCCAGACCCCTGTGCGCTTAGGTTTAGACCGGCGTGCTGGCCTCTCTGTTGTGCCTAGGTGGGGCTGCGACGTGTTGATCTTCCGCAGCCGGGCATGACCCAGGAAAGTGTGTCCGGCCAAATGGGATCAAGCGTGTTGGGGAATGTGGTGCACCCCTGCAGGGAAGTTAATCTATTCGAATAGCCGTGATCTTCGGTAACAGGACGACTTGGAGTTGTACCTTGACCTTATGACAACTAGAACCGGATACTTAATAAAACACACCCTTCCAAGTTCCACAGACAACCCGGTGATCGCTTTTCTACAGGGCGACGAGGAGAGGATCGCCGGGTAGGATTATGCTATGCGATGCTACTGGAGATGCTACCTGGATATGCTACTTGGAGATGCTACTTGGAGGACTTCAATCTACTCTCTTCTACATGCTGCAAGACGGAGGCTGCCAGAAGCGTAGTCTTCGACAGGATTAGCTACCCCCCTCTTATTCTGTCATTCTGCAGTTCAGTCCACTGATATGGCCTCCTTACACATATACCCATGCATATGTAGTGTAGTTCCTTGCTTGCGAGTACTTTGGATGAGTACTCACGGTTGCTTTCTCCCCCCTTTTTCCCCTTTCCTTCTTTCTGGTTGTCGCAACCAGATGCTGGAGTCCAAGAGCCAGGAGCCAGCGTCGACGACGACTACTACATTGGAGGTGCCTACTACTACGTGCAGGCTGACGACGACGACCAGGAGTAGTTAGGAGGATCCCAGGCAGGAGGCTTGCGCCTCTTTCGATCTGTATCCCAGTTTGTGCTAGCCATCTTATGGCAACTTGTTTAACTTATGTCTGTACTCAGATATTGTTGCTTCCGCTGACTCGTCTATGATCGAGCACTTGTATTCGAGCCCTCGAGGCCCCTGGCTTGTATTATGATGCTTGTATGACTTATTTTATTTGTAGAGTTGTGTTGTGATATCTTCCCGTGAGTCCCTGATCTTGATCGTACACATTTGCGTGCATGATTAGTGTACGATTGAATCGGGGGCGTCACATCGCCAAGCCGGAGATCTGATCCATCTGGCTATGGACGATCGCATGCATGCGCCTGTAACAGTCGTCACCTACCCGCGAGAAATTTTCCCAGGCCGCCGCGGCGCAGCGGGACATCTCTGCTGCATTCGTGGCGCGGCGGGACATATCTGCTGCTTTCGCGGCGCGGCCGGACCAGTCTGCTGCATCGACGGTGCGGCGGGACCTCCGTGCTGCTTCAGTGACGCGGCAGGACCTCTGTGCTGCTACTTCCGTGCGGCGGGACATGTCGGCTGCTCTCGCAGCAAGGCGGGACATCTCTCGTGCTTCCGCTTCCATGCTCGCCTCTCCCTGCTGGCAATCTCTCGACCCAGAACTCACGCTGGCCATGGCAGACGCAAGGGAAGGATGTTGAATGACTTGTTTGTTTTTGTGGATGAGGAGTTGAGGAGGAATGTGCAGTCATCTTGGCATACTAGTATTTATAACTGAGTACTAATACGCTCCTAAGTGGGAAACCATTTAGGTTGTGATCGGTGTGAACAGGTTTGGAATTCAATACAGCGTGGTACTAATACGCTCCTAAGTGGGAAACCGTTTAGGTTGTGATCAGTGTGAACAGGTCTGCAATATAGCATGGAGTAATTTGGAATGTGACGAGACGCAAGCTCAAAATTTATAAATACCCGCGTGGCGAGCTCTAGGCTAGTCCTTTTTTTAGACGCATTAAACCTATCTCTCGGGACTTCTCGCACGCACCATCGTGCCACCCACAAAAACTTGTACTCTGAGTTTAGTAGTACGTTATACAGGAAGAGAAGAGGTGCACGCACGCACTTGTCCTCTCACACACACGTCTGTTTTTTCTCGAAAAGGAGGATGATGACCCCCGGCCTCTGCATCTGGGAGTCACACACGCATCTGTAGCTACGAATTATAGTGTTCTCAACCATCCGATTGGCTCTATCATGGATGTACCTAAATACTAAAACATGTCTAGATACATCTATATTTTGACAAATGGAAGGCATGTATTGTGGAATGGAGGGAGTGCTTGTCATCAAAATGGATAAAAAGGGACGTATCTAGAACTAAAATACGTCTACATACATCTCCTTTTATCCATTTTGATGACAAGTAGTACTTCTTACCCAAAGGAACTTTATATCCAATAGACACAAAATATACGTTCGACTGTTGGAGATTACTGATTTGATGTCGAAGTAATTGCTGCATCGCCACTAAAACCCACCATTTCTTAAGCTAAAGTAGACCAAGGTAATCCCTATATTAGCATATTACTAAGATAAACAGAAGGCACTGTCGAAACATTTAGGATGTGAGCTTGTCAATCTGAATGTGGAGGGACACAAGCTTAGCCCCGGCCAGTAGCTTGGGCGGAACTGTCAAGAAGGTCAGCTCCTGCACGTCAATGTCATGGGGATCCTTGCTGCTTGTCACCTCCATTTCCACCTCGACAGCATCGGTCGTGCCTTTGGGCTCCCCCGGTGGGCCGTTTTCCCACAGCTTGGCCCAGTAGTGCGACAGTGGGGACGCCCCTGCTCTGATGCAGACGACCGACACGGCGATAGGCGCACCGATGTCGAGCACGCCGCCGACCAAGAAAAACGTGCGGCGGTCCTCCTCCGCAAACAGCAAGAGCCATGGCTCTGACAGTGGCACTTGCAGCTGGAGCACCTTGCCGTACTGGATCCTATGCATGGGCATGGGACGCGCGTTGCTGATGTGGTGGTAGAGCGCCGGCGGCGGGCCTTCGTAGCCACAGACAGGCACGGGGCATTTGCAGGGCGCGAGCGGACACATGCTCTGGTGATCGGCGAGCTTATGGTAAGTGACGTAGAGCCCACATCCTTCATGCGGACACTCCACCCTCAGCGACGAAACGACGGCGTCCACCGCCGTGTTGCGCACGTCGAAGCCACCGCCGCGCTCGCACTTCTGGCACTGCCGCTGGTTCCTGGGGCGCTCGACACGGCAGTCCGCGCAGGCTAGGTGCCCTCCCTTGCACTGCGGAAATCAATCGAACAGCACATCAATCAAGAAACCTGCACCTTCCTCAATCAGCCGAATGGACAAGGTGTATTCGAACCTCATACACTGGAGGCGTCAAGGGGCAGAGGCACAAGGGGCAGCGGAGCACGGTGAGGTCCATCGAGACCTTAGTGAGCTCCCTCGTCGGTTCCTGTTCCGTCTGCATGATCTCGCCCTCCTCGTGCACAACCATCTCTCACTTGGGCCGGGGCATTACAAAGCTTTACCATCACATATTTTATACTCTTCGCATAACTGTCCTCCTGCATACCAAGGAAGGCAGTAGTTTGAGTTTTCTGGACAAATTTGCCCCTACGCATGAGTAAGCTGCATAAATATCGACAGTAAATGCGCATGCAATGGTTGGCTGGTCCTCCTTCCTTTTCGCTTGAGTTGGCTTCCCCAGGCGGTCAAGCCGCATCCGGCGCTGCACGCGTTTGCCTGTAGCCATTTTCTGCTTTGGAAACTAGCGCGATTAATGGGGGCAGAACTAATCGAGCGGGGGCACAGATGGAAACCAACGCGGACGCGTAG
Source organism: Triticum dicoccoides (assembly GCF_002162155.2). Classification (NCBI taxonomy): domain Eukaryota; kingdom Viridiplantae; phylum Streptophyta; class Magnoliopsida; order Poales; family Poaceae; genus Triticum; species Triticum dicoccoides. The sequence continues at coordinate 133,215,481 of NC_041383.1, read as the reverse complement.
ACTAATCTGAGAAAAACAAGAAAAAGTTATACGCAAAGTAAAAGGAATTGGAGGGAGTACTACTTCAAGGTGCATTAAATCAACACATGCAAGTATCAAAAGGAGAGTCATGGCATGCATGCATGCGTTGTAATTAATGCATTGGTAACCCTAAATTATTGAAATATATCGAGTGCAGTGCTTTGATGTGTCGCCTCAACTCGTACATCAACGAGAAGTTTGATTATCCTCTCCCTCGCGGACTTAACTGCACCTGCCTTTGGCTGTATGACAGGTTGGCCACACACCTGTCAGGCCCACCTGTCATACACGCAAAGACAGGAGCGTCCCTCCCTCGCCCATGAGCGTAGTGGCTGGCAAGACTAGGAGAAGCTTTCGCTACACGCTCTCCCTCCCGCACGTGGTGGACATGCAGCAGTTCAATCGGTGTCAGATGGCCAGAAGCGTACTGTAGTACTCCTCCAGTGCAATAGTACACCATCATTGTTCGACTTCCCGAAGAGGCGAAGAGCCAAGCGCAGCCCGGACGCTCGCGTGGCAGTTTCATGTGTAGAGTAGTCTAGATAGCGTGTACCGTGCCTGTAAGCTTAAAATCGTTGGGGTCGGCTCCATGCTATGTGGCCGTCTCGAAGTTTTTTTAAATTAAAATAGTCTTCTGGCCCTACCTGTCACCCTGGTGATTGTAGTTTTCACGCCCATCTGGTCAAGACAGGAATATATATATTTTAATTTGTTTTTTTTCGAAAAGGGGGGACTCCCCGGCCTCTGCATCAGAATGATGCATACGGCCACATATATTTTAATTTGTGGTGGGTAAATGTTAGAGGTTGCAGCAAATATATTGTACACTGCGGGTCTTTCAGCCAAGTTTAGAGGCAAGCATGTGGGGCCAGTGCTATGATGTGTCGCTCAACTCATAGAATGAGGAGAAGCTTGATTTTACTACACGCCTTCTCCCTCGCCCATGCACGCTGTTGCTCGCAAATGAGGACATGCTTTTGCTTAGTAGTACTTCTACAACAAGCTATCCGTCCCGCTCGCGGTGGACGGACATGCAGCAGTGGATTCGACACTGTAGAAGCAGTAGTAGTAACATCATTGTTCGTCTTCTCGAAGAGGCGAAGAGCCAAGCGCAAACCGAATGTTGCAGTTGCGAACATTGGAGCACGCATATAGCCAGGCTCTTGCATGAGACAAAATTGCTATGTGAGCCCACTATTGTATTAGTACGTACAACTACTTGCTAGTATAGCCCTGTAAACCAGAAAGGAGTATTTGCCCTTCTAGAGATTTCAACAAGTGACTATACTACACCGAGACGGAGTACATATGGAGCAAAATGAGTGAATCTGCACCGTAAATAAATACGTACTAGTTCTATCGTTTTCCTCTCCAAGGTGCACAATATTGAGTATGCTGACTAGTCTCTTTTTGACACGCATTTACGTTTTTTACACAGTACAGACGCAAGCACTCATATACACGTGCATACACTCACCCCTATGAACGCACACATGCACGACACTAAGTATCATCTTGAAATTTACGAAGTCACCATAGGCACCTCGTCGTCGACGGGTCCATAGGTGCTAGAATGCCAAGGATGAAGAGGGTAGCGGTTCCCGAGACGTTGAACGATCAATGATGCATCCTCAATTACATGCAGAGGGAATTAATTGGAGAAGCAGACTAGAGCCAGCATGATGTGAATGCAACAGAGTTTGGACTCTCATATAATAAAGGCGCCCACCACTCCAATCCATCTACTCCCAAGTCTCTGCACAACACTGCTCACTCCAATCCAAGACCAAGTGACTAGAAGCCACAAGCACCTATGGAGGCGATGGACGCGAGCAGCAGTCGGCTGTGCCAAATCATCCAAGGCACCGACCTGCAGCCCCACACCGCGCAGCATTTCCAGACGATGCTGGCGACCGCAGGCATCGTAGCCCTCGCCGACACCGGCTTCGCCTCTCGCATGGACGACATGATGGTCAACTCCATCCGCAAGTTCACCACCGTCAAGAAGCGCGCAGACGACCTTGCCGTACTGCTCCAGCCCGCGCGCCCAGGCTCCTCATTGCCTGCCACCCTCATCGGCCTAGATGGTGACGAACTCTTTCAAACCCTGGTGGCCCTGCAGGTACCGAAGGTCGCGACGAAGAATGTGCACCTCGAGGCCGCGCTCGCCGCGCAGCGCCTCGCCATGCAAGAAACCGTCGACCTGCACATCCACGTCTACGAGGAAATCGTCTACATAGGAAACTACAAGGCAAGCAAGGACATAAAGACGTTGGCCTTCTTCCAGCGGCTGGAATCTTTGGAAGCCATTGTTCAGAAGCACGTCGACCTGGCCACGGAAGCCACTGCTACTTAGGCGCCGTTCAGTGGGCCGGCGCCCTGGGTCGAGGAGGTGGACGTCGTCGATGGATGCATCTCTTCTTGCCTCTTGTAACCAGCACTGCATCGCCTCGTGGCCTTAATGTTTTATTAGTATAGTACTCCCTCCGTTCCCAAATATAAGTCTTTCTGAAGATTCCAGCAAGTAAATAAATGTAGGTCAACGAATTTTGGCTATATGTGCATATTTATATCTAGCTATTGTACTTGTTGGCTATAAACTTGACTATATGTGACATGGCAACATCATATAGCCAGCAGCTGGCTATATTATTAACCATGCTCTTACAAAGTAGAAGAGAGAAACGAGGGAGGAGGGCTAGCTGTAGCACGGACGCTGTTGTCAGATGGGACTCGTGTTTACAGAATAGGAGTACTAAGCACTCGTGCCTCTTTTTTTGAGGGAAAAATTAGTCGTATGTCTAGTACCACTAGTTGGGTGCGTGCGACCTATAGCTGTCATCACTTTAGGTCTACTTTTCGAACCGCGGCTACGCTTCACAGTACATGTTTTTCATGCATTTATCCTCCTATATGTACTCCTAGGCTATTTCCACGTGCTCCCATTCGCCGACATGTCGGACATAGAGCATCTGGTTCGTAGTGCATGCACGACTCGGAGCATATGCCGGGGTACTTTACATTTCAGACCTCATGAATTACATGCAAACCCCCACAGAAGAATAAATAAATCAATGAATTTCTACATGAAACCAGATTATTTTCTTGGAAACCGGAGCACGTTGATTAAATTTTGGACATAACACGTTTATAAAAAATGACCGGACCTAAACCAGTCTAAGGGCCTCTTTGATTTTTCTCGAAAAAAGGGCCTCTTTGATTTGCAGGATACTGAAAACACAGGAATGGGGAAAGTATGATGGCGATGAACCGAGACGAGGAGAACTCTAACTCAGTTAGAGGTTAGAGTTAGATTCCAACCCTGAACTAACTCTAAACCAAAGAGGTGTATGGATGGCAGGGTTAGATTGACAATAAATGCTCTATCTCAATCATTTGACTACTTTGGACCCTATTTTTAGTCAGACTAAAATAAGTCCCTTGGATCCAAGCACCCTCTTGGTGTGGCCGGTGTTGGGGAACATAGCAGAAATTCAAAAATTTCCCACGAGTCACCAAGATCTATCTATGGAGAAACTAGCAACGAGAGAGAGGGGAGTGCATCTACATACCCTTGTAGATCGCTAAGCGGAAGCGTTCAAGAGAACGGGGTTGAAGGAGTCGTACTCATCGTGATCCAAATCACCGGAGATCCTAGTGCCGAACGGACGGCACCTCCGCGTTCAACACACGTAAAGCCCGGGGACGTCTCCTCCTTCTTGATCCAGCAAGGGGAGAGGAGAAGTTGAGGGAGAGCTCCGGCAGCACGACGGCGTGGTGGTGGAGCTTGCAGTTCTCCGGCAGGGCTTCGCCAAGCACTACTACTACTACGGAGGTGTTGGGGAGGGAGAGGGCTGCGCCAGGGGCAAGGGTGAAGCTCCCATGCGCCTCCCCACTATATATAGGGGTGGAGGGGGCTGGTTTCTTGCCCTCCAAGTCCATTGGGGTGTTGGCAAAGGTGGGAGGAAAGAAATCCCATCATTTCCTTCCCCACCGATTGTTATCCCCCCCTTTTAGGGATCTTGATCTTATCCCTTCGGGATATGATCTTATTCCTTCTAAGGGGGGATCTTGGTGCGCCTTGACCAAGGGTGTGGGGCCTTGCCCCCACTACCCACGTTCATGTGGGCCCCCCCATGCTGGTGGGCCCCACTTCGGAACCTTCTAGAACCTTCCCGGTACAATACCGAAAAATCCCAAACATTTTCCGGTGGCCAAAATAGGACTTCCCATATATAAATCTTTACCTCCGGACCATTCCGGAACTCCTCGTGACGTCCGGGATCTCATCCGGGATTCCGAAACACATTCGGTAACTGCACACCAATTCCCATAACAACTCTAGCGTCACCGAACCTTAAGTGTGTAGACCCTACGGGTTCGGGAATCATGCAGACATGACCGAGACAACTCTCTGGCCAATAACCAACAGCGGGATCTGGATACCCATGTTGGCTCCCACATGTTCCACGATGATCTCATCGGATGAACCACGATGTCAAGGATTCAAGCAATCCCGTATACAATTCGCTTTGTCTAGCGGTATTGTACTTGCCCGAGATTCGATCGTCGGTATGCCGATACCTTGTTCAATCTCGTTACGGGCAAGTCTCTTTACTCGTTCCGCAACACATCATCCCATGATCAACCCCTTGGTCACATTGTGCACATTATGATGATGTCCTACCGAGTGGGCCCAGAGATACCTTTCCGTCAACCGGAGTGACAAATCCCAGTCTCGATTCGTGCCAACCCAACAGACACTTTTGGAGATACATGTAGTGCACCTTTATAGCCACCCAGTTACGTTGTGACGTTTGGTACACCCAAAGCATTCCTACGGTATCCGAGAGTTGCACAATCTCATGGTCTAAGGAAATGATACTTGACATTAGAAAAGCTTTAGCATACGAACTACACGATCTTTGTGCTAGGCTTAGGATTGGGTCTTGTCCATCACATCATTCTCCTAATGATGTGATCCCGTTATCAATGACATCCAATGTCCATGGTCAGGAAACCGTAACCATCTATTGATCAACGAGCTAGTCATCTAGAGCCTTACTAGGGACTTGGTGTTGTCTATGTACCCACACATGTATCTGAGTTTCCTATCAATACAATTATAGCATGGATAATAAACGATTATCATGAACAAGGAAATATAATAATAATAACTAATTTATTATTGCCTCTAGGGCATATTTCCAACAACCGGCTCTTCTGTGGCCTCCTCCCACTCACAATTGACATAAACGAACCATCTATACAATCAAGCATGCAAAACATGATAATTTTTACTTTGTCCATACAAATGAGATATCCCACTTAAACATACAAGTCGTCAATCAAGCTTCACAAAATAAAAAACACTTCATGAAACAAAGAATGAGCTAACTCATCACGGAAGTTGTTCATGATAGGGAGGGAGCCCGGAGCCCCTCACGCACAGAGGGAGGAGCTCGCCATCGTCACTCTGGAGGAAGGCTCTGTAGAGCCCAAGCCCCCGGAACCCCTCCGACGCCGGCCCTTGCGAGTTGAGGTCGACACCGGCATGGGTAGCAGGGCCGCTTGCCGCCGACTGGGAACTTAATCTTTGGGCCTCTATAAATAATGCAAGCCTGTAACTAAAATACCTAGAAAGGTGAACTGAATCTTTGGGCCTCTAGTAATAATGCAAGCCTGAAACTGAAATACCTAGAAAGGTGAACTGAATCTTTGGGCCTCTAGAAATAATGCAAGCCTGAAACTTAAATACCTAGAAAGGTGAACTGAATCTTTGGGCCTCTAGAAATAATGCAAGCCTGAAACTTAAATACCTAGAAAGGTGAACTGAATCTTTGGGCCTCTAGAAATAATGCAAGCCTGAAAATGAAAT
>NC_041383.1:133191421-133209122 GCF_002162155.2 Triticum dicoccoides | reverse complement strand
GCCTGTAACTAAAATACCTAGAAAGGTGAACTGAATATTTGGGCCTCTAGAAATAATGCAAGCCTGAAACTGAAATACCTAGAAAGGTGAACTGAATCTTTGGGCCTCTAGAAATAATGCAAGCCTGAAACTTAAATACCTAGAAAGGTGAACTGAATCTTTGGGCCTCTAGAAATAATGCAAGCCTGAAAATGAAATACCTAGAAAGGTGAACTGAATCTTTGGGCCTCTAGAAATAATGCAAGCCTGAAAATCAAATACCTAGAAAGATGAACTGAATCTTTGGGCCTCTAGAAACAATGCAAGCCTGAAATTGAAAGACCAAGAAAGGTGACCTGAATCTTTGGGCCTCTACAAATAATGCAAGCCTGAAATTGAAATACCTAGGAAGGTGACCTGAATCTTTGGGCCTCTAGAAAGATTTATTACCTCCTCAAGTAGCATCAAACAATTCCATGCGTGCACCACAAATCTATAGCAAGTTTGATCAGGATCTACTTTTCGAAATCAGAATTAGCGCTAGTGCAAGCAAGATAAATGATATGGCCGTGAGACAGAGAAGGAACGAACAAACTCACCCCTATCACGACCTCCCTGATAGATGCGCCGCCGCCGCGCATGACAGAGGGAGAAAAATGACTGGTGAAGGGGGAGCGGGGTGACCTTCGAAGGTCGGAGGGAGAGGGCAGCCGGAGTAGGGCGGCGGAGGCCGGAAGGAGAGGGCGGCCGGAGGAGAGAGAGGGCGAGCGGCGCTTGGGCGGCCGGCCCTATGGGGAACAGAGAGGAGTCGTGCGAGAGGGGGGGGGGCGATCTGGTGCGGGCAGGTGAGATTTTTTTAGGGGAGCGATCTGGTGCGGGCAGGTGAGATTTTTTTAGTTCTCTTTTAGTGGGCCCAGGATAACTAACTCAATTAGAACCTCTCCACCGGGCTAGTTTTTTGAGCTGGGTTAGAGCAAACTAGCTCAAACTAACCCCTCTTGTTTCGATAATTTGAGGCTATTTCAACCCAAACTAGCTCTAACTCAGGGATCCAAACAAAGAGGAGTGTTACTGTACATACTACAGTGTGGACCGCAGCACATTGTTTTTTATGGCCATATCACCACATTATTGTTTTCTACTGCTGCTTCACTGGGCTGCCGTGGTTCTCACTCCTCCAACCTGAGTAGTACTCCCTCCGTTCCTAAATATAAGTCTTCGTAGATATTTCATTGTGGACCACATAGGGATGTATATAGATGCATTTTATGTGTAGATTCACTCATTTTTCTCCGTATGTGGTCCATAGTGAAATCTCTCCAAAGACTTATATTTAGGAACGGAGGGAGTAGTATAGTACTAGTATACATCGCATCATTCTTTGCTCCTTCTTACTACTCCGACATGTGGGAGAGCCAGCATCCGGGTCAACGTGTCATGCACCAGATTAGAGCGCGGAACGGAAGGGGGGCATCACCCCAGTCGGAGCGCCAATAATTCATGACTATAGTGAGTGGTCATATCACAAGTCTTTCCAGCAGTAACCGCTGTCAAATCGCACAGCCCCACTCGCTCACCCTCCTCGCCTCTCTGTCAAACTGCCTACCCGAAAACTGTCGCGCGTACTGCCCGGGAAAAGCCCCGCCCTCAACTTTTAACTACGCGAAAATAGTTCGAGCTTGTTTGTTCTATATAAATACAGTACTTACTGTATGTTTATTCACCCGTGGGGTTGTTAAATGAATGGAGGGGCGGGGAGCACAAGTGAACAATACTACCTATGTCCGGGTTTATTGGTCCCCATTGTATTTCATGCCAAATTTTGACCATAGACTAAACTAAGAAAATGTTCATGCATGTCACCAAACATTATATTTTTCAAAACTATGTTCAAATATAAATCCAATGAGATAATTTTTCTTGACATGCATTAACATTTTTTTAGTTAAATCTTTAGTCAAAATTTGGCACAAACTATAAAAGGGACCTATAAACTAGGACGGAGGTAGTACTATAGTAGTAGTAAGTAGGAGTCGTAGAGTAGTCACCTTAAATAGAGAGTTTCTTTTCTTCAATGCCACGTACACAAATTGAAACGCTTATTGTGGAGAGAAAAAAGATAATCACTCCACTATGTATGGACGGAGGGGCCTGAGCGCTCGCTTTACTAGGGTTGCTCTCTTCATTCTCTCATCCTCTCCAGATATAAACAAGACAGTGGTAGCGACATTTTCTCTCTGCTCACCGCTGGTCACAGATCCGGCCGGATCCCTTCAGCCGGTGTGTGTAGAGGACTAAAAGGTGCATCGTTCACGCGGTCATCGCCGCCGAGGGAGGAAACCCACAGCTGCCGGAGGGGCCCGATCCTCTGCCCGTGTCGTTCTCTCCGACATAGCGCCGGCTCGGGAGGTCCTCCGACCCTTCTTCCTCCCTGCTGTATTGTCCGCAGATCCGACCTGCCGCCGCCGACATCCCGGCGACCCTCAGGTATAAGTTCCTCAAAAGCGGCCTTGCTCTACTGCCCCAGCTCCCCACGTGTCTGCATGTGCATCTTTTTCTACTCCCATCAGCTCTTCCAAAGCCACCTAAATTTTTAGTATTATTAGAGGTAAAGCTACTTCATGCATTCGAATCTAGGGCTTTGTTCAAACAACGAAGAAAGGGGGAAGTTGTAGCATGAATCTAGGACTTGATTCAAAGAGGAAATAATATGGTGAAAGTAGTAGAGACCGGATACCCAACCGGTCTCTTTGTTGAAAAGGGAAATAATGGGAAAACACAATACAAACTGGATAAGGAACAGATCTATTATTGGTTGAAAAAAGGATAGAAAGTGGTGGCTGGTGGACAAGTCAACAGAGTATGTCCAGGATTAGATTTGCTGCCATCACATAGTAAAAGGTCTCCAGGATTAGATTTGCTGCCCTCACATAGTAAAAGGTCTCAGGATTAGATTTGCTGCCCTCACATAGTAAAAGGTCTCAGGATTAGATTTGCTGCCCTCACATAGTAAAAGGTCTCAGGATTAGATTTGCTGCCCTCACATAGTAAAAGGCCTCCAGGATTAGATTTGCTGCCCTCACATAGTAAAAGGTCTCCAGGATTAGGTTTGCTGCCCTCACATAGCGTGAACAAGCTCGGCATCACCACTTTATGCCTCCTTGTAGGTACATTGTGCTGATGCGTCCACTGTCGCATGTCCTTATACCAACCTTTTGCTGTTTTTTTGTGGGTAAACCAACCTTTTGCTGTAAGGGTGCATGTAAAATGAAGCGATCACACTGTTACCTTAGGAACATGTCTAACCAGTGTTATTGTTAATCTAATGCCTCCAGTGATAAGATGCAATTAAACTGTGTTACAAATGGCACTCCTGCTGTTTTCCCCAGTATGATAAGTAAGTTGCTCCTTTACGCTGCTGAGTGTCCTGGTGCCCCCACGGTCCCATGCCCTTAAACCAACTCTTTAGCTGCTATTGATTTACTGTGTCTGGTAAACAAGCAATGCCACCATTAAAGTAATCCCATATCTGAGGAATCTCATTGTTGATCATAATGCTTCTGGTAACATGAAGCATTGCTGACATTTTAAATTTCTACTATCCTTGCATGATTGCCATGAACATAATTAAGATGCTTCTTTTCATTTTGTATATGTTTTGTATATTCTTATTGACCAGCACTTGTTTATTTTCTATCATTTTGTGCAGATAGGGATATCCATTTCACCTTGTTGCTATTGTGACCTTTTGGTGAACTGCACAAAACACTTTTTTTTGGAATGAGTGTCTTGTGCAGTTCAACTAAAATGTCACGTGGGCAACATCTCTCAATTTTGGTGGAACTGCACAAAATGGTTAAACTAAAGTGAAATCATGCTCTCCTGTCTCCTTGTTTGTGCTATGCAAATATGCTGTGCAAACAGGAATACTCTACTATAAATGTTGTGACGGTAAAGAGCAACATCTCTCGATTTTGGTGGAACTGCACAAAATGGTTCAACTAAAGCGAAATCATGCTCTCCTGTCTCCTTGTTTGTGCTATGCAAACATGCTGTGCAAACAGGAATACTCTACTACAGATGTTGTGACGGTCAAGAGCATTCGCCAAGTTCTTCGATTGTATGACATGGCTAGCCAAGATGGATTTAATCCCGATATTCACTTTATCAAAAGGCTCTAATGGGTTGGTTCTGAATCTTGCAAGCTGGGAATCAGTGAGATGTGTAGGCATCTTTGTTGTACTTATTATTTGAATCTTATTTGTTGGTTCTGAATCTTGCAAGCTGGGAATCAATGAGAAGTGTAGGCATCTTTGTTGTACTTATTATTTGGATCTTATTTGTTGGTTCTGAATCTTGCAAGCTGGGAATCAATGAGATGTGTAGGCATCTTTGTTGTACTTATTATTTGGATCTTATTTGTTGGTTCTGAATCTTGCAAGCTGGGAAACACGGCATGATGATGCAGAGGACAACAACCATAACAAACAATTCAAACTTGGTAGTATTATTTTTGTGAAAGTGCGACAAATGTGCTGATCGTGTGCGTCCTGAGAATAATAATTCTAATTGTTGTGCATGTTGATCCCGTGGCACTGATAGAACGAGCCAATGCATTGCTTGTTTTAAGTATAAATTTCTATTAAAGCTAATTAAATTTAAGTAAAGTGACCACTAACACCTGTTATTACAATACCAATACAGACCTGCTCGTGAACCGACGTGTGGCCGGAGTAGGTTTCTTAATGGAGGCGTTTGAGTGCACCGAGGGTGCATCTTCTGCCGGGCGTGCAGCGGACGAGGGAGGGGTAGTAACTGTTGTCGCCTGTACACACTCAGCTTACTGTTGAATCCAGTTCCCCAAGAGCTGAAAAACGAACTGCTGCCGCCGCCTACACACTCGTTCACTCGAAGAGACTCCAATGGCGATCCGAGGGGTGAGCCTGCTGGATATGGACTTCAGCAGGGAGTTAGTTCGCCGTTCAGTCCTCTGGCTGCACCAAGTTGAATGTGATGTACACCAACGATACGGACTCGGTGAAGCTCTGCCTCGCCTCAGTCCTATGGCTGCACCAGGTTCTGGAGCATTCGCCCGTTTCATCGACAGCGCCGACTGCCTGCGGTGGAGAGAAGGAAGAACGCGATGATTCGGCCATCTGGTGCAACAAGCTTGTCGACATCCAGAAGCAATACAAGATCATCAACAACGGGCAGGAGAAGGACTCCGTGGTTGACCTTGCTGAGACCATCATCGACCCCTGATAGCCAACATGAAAGAAGACGACCTGAACACGTGGGAGGTACCTCTGAATCTAGCCTACATAACCTACGCGGCCAAGGACGCATACACATGCTACGACATGTACAGACAGATCTTGGACATGAGGGCGTGTCTGCTTCCCGTAACCGATGAGTACACGGACAACCGCAGCGTCATAATCAAGCGTGCCAGGAAGGTCTAGATGTTGTACTTTATCTGTTTATAAGCACCTTTATCATCTGAGTGTTTCATGCATTAGCCTATGTGTCATAATTATCTGTTTTGTCCGAAATATTTCTTTTAAGAACCCATTAACCTGATTGCTTTTTAGTGGCTATTTGCTAATGTATGTAAACTAGTTCACTTTTCCGTAAAAAAACTAGTTCACTCGGCTGCCGTGCTTTGAATCTCCTTCCTCCCAACATATTCGTCTCCTTAGGTGGACCCAGCAGGTCTCTAAATTTTCTCCCACTTTCTTTTTCGATGTAAACTCAGTTTTCTCCCAGTACTTTCCGCTAGAACCAACTCAACTGTCCCACATCTAGCCTAAAAAATAATAATACCCCATGTACTATTAACTCATCAAATTAAAATGATATTTTATTTCATAAGTTGAAAGTTCTTACAAAATAATAATAATATTTGTTTATATATAACTTGCCAAGTTAACTCCTAGTGATAGCATACATAAGCTTGCAAAGATTTTACTGACGTGCAATCATGTGTTTATGTTTTTATAACATTTCTCCATCTAGCCCAACATGATATTTTCACCCAGCCCAGCAAGTCCGCTGTCGGATTTCAGAATCCGGCAGACCCTCTAGATTCGAACACTAGGGTGCGCGCGGAGATTTCGCCCTCTACCTACCTTCACCTCACCGCCTCGCTAGGATCTAAGCTATGAAAGGAACAACACAAGAGACACAGGGTTTATACTAGGGCCACCATTGTGGTGTAATACCCTACTCTAGTTTGTGGTGTGGTGGATTCCCTCTTGGGATGATGATGAACAATACAAGGAAGAACAGCCTCGCGAGGGTCTGTTCTTGGCTGGTGCGATGAACTGCTCGGGGGAGTACAGTCACTCTCTCTCTGCTGGTTTCTAGATGATGGTCTCGATCTTCCGACCTCTCTCTACCTTGTGGGTGGCTAGTCCTATTTATAGGAAAAGGCCCTGGGCCTCTATCCAAATATTGAGCGGGAAGGGCGCCAACAATTGGCCATTTTGAAGGGGAACATCTAGTACACTTATCCTGACTAAAGTTGGTCCTCGCCTGCCAAAGGCTCTGGTGGTGATGCCGACTTGGGCTCCACAATGACCTCCTTCCTGCCGTTGCGACGGTCTTGGTCTTGTTGCACCGAAACGGATGCCTTTGCTTGATGCTCTCGCCTGCGCTTGCTCCCTTTGCACCAAAGAGGAAAGGAGGACACTGCGTGGGCTGGCGCCCTCCTGGCGCCCTTGGTCGTCATGGCTTGCGTCACGGGCACCTTGTGAGGTACCCCGCCTTGATCTCTCCGCCTCCTCGCGAGCCAGCCTGACGAGGCCGTGCCTGAGGAAGCTTCTTGTCATCCACCCCGCGAGGCTTGACCCCTCGCGAGGGTCCTGAGCTCGTGCTGATGAAGATGGGCTATGCTGGGCCGCCCCTTGAGCCTTGCCGCAGGTCGCAGGCAGGCAAGTCTGGGGACCCCCGTTCCCAGAACGTCGACAATAGCCCCCGGGCCCAAGGCGCACCCGGACTTGGCTGAGCAGAGAAGTGAAGGGGGAAGTGCGAAGCACCACAGGCCCTAACAGCCTGCGGCCTCGGGCGCCGCGTGGCGGTCTATTGGACGTGGGCGGCCCTGTTGCCCCACGCCTCCTTATTTTGCGCCCAGCTAGGCGGACCCGTGGTTGCACACATTCATTCCTCTTTTCGCTGCTCGATCGTCCCCTGCTCTTCCTCCTCTTGAACTCCAGTCTCTGCTTCCAATCCAATCTCGAATCCTCCCTCCCCCCATTGCCATGGCTCCGACGAAGAAGGGGAAAGGGAAGAATCTGATGCCTCCACCTTGCTCACCGTCGCCGGCGGCTCCCGCCGTCGATCGGTCGATCATACTCAACCGAGAAGGCTTGGGCAAGGTCAGCTCTGCTCTGGCCACTATCTTCAATGAGTGCGGGAGGACGACGGCCTGGCCTGCGTCCCACTTCTCCACCGATAGAGTAGTCACTAAGGTCCGGTACTTTGCCGACGCCCTGTGGGCGGGATTGGTTCCCCCCTTTTCCAATTTCTTCAACACTGTGCTTTCCCATTACCAGATCCATATGATGCATTTGGGTCCTGAATCCATTACTCTTCTTGCCGTCTTCACCTTTGTCTGTGAGGCAATGATGGGCATCCCTCCTTCGGTTGCCTTGCTGCGCCACTTCTTCTCTCTGCGCCTCGTCGATCCCACCCAATGCTCGGGGTGCGTGAGCTTCATTGCCGCACCAGAAACAGCGGCCTCAGGGATTGATTTCAGCCTCCCTCCATCCGCGCCTGGGTTCCGCGAGCGGTGGCTACACGTGGATGTAGGGGTGCCCAGCCCCCTGCTTTCAGATCCAACGTCGCCCGCTATCCCCAATTCAGGCTGGGGCCAGGAGACGCTCACGAGCCCCCGGCTCATCTTTGTCTGGCGTCGCTTCACGCTCTTGAGGGTGCTCGGCATGACGGCGCCTAGGGTGGTGAAGGAGTTCCTGCTACGCCGCATTGCTCCTCTCCAGCGCCACTCCCGCCGGATGTGGGCCTTCAGCGGGCGTGAAGATCGCATGAGGCTCCAAGAGGAGGACCTGACGCTTGAAGCGCTAAGGAAGGTGCTCTTGGTCTTGACGGGGGACCCTTCCCCCGGCAGCGTCCGGCAAGGGGGGGCTTTGCTGTACCTTTGCTCGAACAGGGGCGACTTTGTGAATCAGATGCCCGGATTCGACGAATGGGGGCTGTGCCCCGCTGGCCTCACGGGGCCTCGCGAGAACCCAGTGGTGGTGACTGCCCTCCCAGTCGCCCACGGCGGTCCTTCCTGGAGTGGCGGAGCAGGGAGGCATGGGCCGCTGGCGGCTGAGGGGGCCCCCGCTGGGTGACGATGCCACGCGGCACTCCTGAAGGGGCAGCTCATGAGGCCCGTACTGCTGCGGCTGAAGGCGTTGTGCTGCTGCCTGCGGCGCTCGTGGTTGAGGCCCCTGGGGCACCAGCTACCCTTCTTGGCGAGGCGACCGGCGGCGTGCATCAGGACGACGCCCCTGACGCTGGTCACCTTGATGCTTCTTCCTCGTCGCAGGCTAACCCCTACGCTCAACTCCTGGGCCGCTTCCGCGTGGACTTCGAGGCTCTCCAGAAGAGAAGGGAGGCCTTGGGTGACGATTACCCTTGCCGCCTGTTGAAGCGCAGGAAGTATTTCACCATTGATGAGTAAGCCTTCCCCTTTCCTAGCTCCTGATCCTCCCGTTGCTTTGGTTGATCCTTGCTCTGCAGGGCCCTTCCTGCCGAGCTCTCGGAGATGGCTGAGGAGCCATCCCTCTAGGCTCCGCCCCCTCCACCGTCTTCGAGCGCTCCGAGCTCAAGCAGAGCCCTCGCGGTGAGGCCGATTGGAGAGATGAGCCATCCTATGGTGCATCGCGGCTCTACGCGCCTCGCGACCCTACTTCGCGAGCCTTCTCGGGGTATAGCCAACCTGCCTTGGGCTTCGCATCTGGTCGTGGATGGCGATTGGCTGCGGCCGGCCCTGTGCTCTTCATTTGGGGATGGGCTGGCTCCTGGCCGGGCTTCTGGCGAGGCGTGCCCGGCCATCACGAGGGCGCCAGCCCCCAGCCCCCTGCCCAGAGGGGGAGTGCTGATTCGTGGCCCCCCGCGCTTAATTGGGGCGGATGATGGTGCGGAAGATGTGCTCGAGCGCGCCCGGAGGCATCACGTTCTTCGCCAAGGGTTTCTCCGGAGGGCGGCTGACGCGGTGAGCCGTCTTGGTGAAGGGCTTGCTGATGAAGATGCGCACCTTGAGGCTGAGGGCCTGCGCCTGGCTGAAGAGAGGCGCAAGCTGAAGGCGACTGTTGCCCTTGTGCGCCACCAGCGTGACCTCGACGATGAGGAGGCCGAGGTGTTGCTGGCGGCCTCTCGGGAGGCCCGTTCTCGGGCCATCGAGGAGGCCCGAGAGGCTGACCGGCGGCGTGAGGCGGCGGAGGAGCGGGCGCGGGAACTCTAGGCCCGGTGCCACTCCCTGGAGCAGCATGTGGAGCTGCGTGAGACAGCCCTTGCGTCGATGAAGGTGGCTTCGGTCGATCAGGCAGAGCTCCTGAGGCGTGAGGAGGCACTAACACTGGAAGCTGCTGAGAACGCACGCGATCTTGAGCGTCTGGAGACGAGAGAGCGTTTGGCGACGCTGGCGGAGGATGACATCGCCGCGCGCGAGGCTCGAGTCTTGGAAAAGGTTGAACGCGGGGTGGCGACGGCCCGCTTAAACCTCGAGCGCGAGTTCGGGGAGAGGCTGGGGTTGATCCGGGTCGAGGCTGAAGGAAGGACCGCCGCCCTGAGGGCCAAGCTGGAGGAAGTGACGCGGCGGGCCGATGCTTCCTAGGCCGCCCTCGGCGTGGCGCAGGAGGAGCTGACTACCTCCCTCACCGAGGCGCTTCTTCTACGCCAATGGGTGGACGAGGCTGAGGCTGTTGCATGGCTGAACGAGGACGAGATATGCCAGCGGCGGATCCTGGAGCACGAGCACGGCCCCATGCTCACTAAGCTTCGGGAAAGAGCCAACACAGCCTTGGGTAACATCTGCCAGGCGGCCGTTGACGAGCCCCACACAGTCAACTATGCTGGCAATCTTCAGTTCTTCACCAACGTGGTGACGCAGCTGGAGGCACGGTCGGTCGGAGCCAACAGGCTGGTGGAGGAGAGGAGCCGCGCCCTGCTCGGGCGCGCCTTTTCTCGTGTCTTCAGCTATCTTCGGAACATGGACCTCAACTTTGACTTCGACACCGCCATCGCCCTAGTACCCCAGGCCATTCGTAGTGACCTGGCGCGCTGTGTGGAAGACAACGTGGATGCCCTCGTCAGGGCCTTTGATAACAACGGCGTGGTCGTGGCTGCCGATGAAGGCGACGTGGTGAACGGCCCTGACGCCGCTGATGGCGACGCGGAGAGCTACGGTGAGGCCAGCGACGCCAGCGACGATTCAGGAGGTGCCCCTGAGGATGCATTGGGGGATTTATCCGACTGACCGCGTGTTGTCCCTACTTCCTTACCCTGCGCAGATAGAGTTTGGGCCTTGCCCTGAAGGTTGTAAGAGCATTTTGGGAGGGGGAGCCCCTCATGTAAAAACTTGCATTCAGCGTATTAGTAGATGCAATATCACCCGTACGCCTGCGCCAAGTGGCTCACTTTGTGACGAGCTGGCTGGCTTGTTTACCTTCGACCGTGTGGGCCTCGAGTTAGCCTGCGGAGGGCTGTGGTGTCTCGAGCGTCTCCTGAGCCCATCGAACCTGTAATGAAAACCTCCTGAGAGGGCGCGGCGACGGCAGTCTGGGCTGCACGCAAGCTAGGCCTAGCCCAGCTCGCGAGGGGCTCACGAGGGGAGGCAGCTGAGGCAAAGTGGTGACTAGAACGCGAGAGATTGCTCGAACGAGACTAAACACCCCTTCCCCAAATACACGCAAATCTTCGAGCTCAGATCCAACTTAAATCCAACGGGGAAAACGACAGCCAAGGGAAAAGCAATGAAAGCAGAAAAAGGCCGCGTCCGGCACCTAGTCTAGTCTTGGACGTCTTCTCACCAGCGCGGAGCTAAGTGCTACCACTGGGTGTGGGAGGGAGCCCCAGGGCCTGAGGCCGGCACCCCTGAGACTCCGGAGCGTGTACAGCCCCACTCATTATTACGTGAGAGTGTCACGGGGCGGCGAGCTTCACAGGCACTGGGCCTTCTTCACAGGTACCGGCCTTGCTTCATATTGCCAGACGAGGGCCCCGCCTGCGCCACACTCTAGTGCCACCAACGATGACCGGAAACCAGGACGTCGCCCATGGGGTAGAGCGGTCGCCAGTGGTTCCCTCGATGACCACGGGTCCTATGCCAGGGGCAGGCCCTGAGGCACCTCCCTAGCAGAGGGCCTACCTCCTGAGGACGCCTTGCTCCGAACACCGCGGTGGTGATGCCGGATCTTGGCCCCTCTCCTGTAGCCCCCGGCGCCCTCCTCCTGAGGGGTAGGAAGCTGCGGGAGTGGGGCAGCCGCCCGTTGTGGCGGCCTGTACCTCCTGCGATCCATGGTTAGTGTATGCCTGCTCCTGAGGAATTAGCGGTACCCGATAATCGTTGCTTCCAGCGTAGCCGACGGGGCCTTCCCGGGGCTCCTGGAAGAGCTCAGCTTCTGGTGCCTCGTCCCCCCAGCTTGGGCCGAGGAGCGAGCCTTGTTCATCCTCATGCGCGTGCCCTTGGTCCATCATGGGGGGCATGTACTCCTCTGGGGCCGCCATCCTGAAGGACGCGGCGTAGCGCTCCGCGTGCCATGCAGTTCTGCTTGAGGCGCCCGCCTAGGGGTGGTAGCGCGGTGGCCCACCGGGGCCGTGGGTTGTGGCGAGTCCTTCGTCGCTAGCCAGGGGCGGAGGCAGCACCGCTGCTGGCCCGATGCTGATAGCTTGGCCGGTGTTGGGGTAGCCTTGGAGTCCGCTTGGGGCTGCACGGGCGTGCGTGGAGCCTCCGTGCAGGCCACCCTGGACCTGAGGTGGGAGTTGGGTGCAGAAGGGGTGAGCCCCCGAGGCGGCGAAGCCCAGGAGCTCTACCACCCGCTCTAGTAGCACGTCGCGACCGCCTTCCAGCAGCCTACATTGCAGTAGCTCTCGGGCCACTGTGAGTGCGGCCCTCGAGTTCGCCTGCTCCCGTTCGGGTGTACGGGGCTGTGGCCGCAGCGTGGTGGGAGGCCCTCGCCGCCAACCGCGCCTGCCGCAGCGTGAGAGCTGTCGTTTCCTGTCCTGCCGCTCGTGGCCCACAGCACCCTGCGGACTGCGAGCTGCCTGGGGCATGGGGTTGCCCGGGGCGAGCGGCTGTGCGTGGGCGGGCCAGGCCGCCCAGGGATCAGGGTTGCCTGCCTGGTCGCCGGACATGATGATGATGATGCGACGGGGCGCGAAGCGGCAGAAGGTGGATTCCGGCGCACCCCTACCTGGCGCGCCAAATGTCGGATTTCGGGTTCCGGCAGACCCTCTAGATTCGAACACTGGGGTGCGCGCGGAGATTTCGCCCTCTACCTACCTGCACCTCACCGCCTCGCTAGGATCTAAGCTATGAAAGGAACAACACAAGAGACACATGGTTTATAGTAGTTCGGGCCACCATTGTGGTGTAATACCCTACTCTAGTTTGTGGTGTGGTGGATTGCCTCTTGGGCTGATGATGAACAATACAAGGAAGAACAGCCTCGCAAGGGTCTGTTCTTGGCTGGTGCGATGAACTGCTCGGGGGAGTTCAGTCGCTCTCTCTTTGCTGGTTTCTAGATGATGGTCTCGATCTTCCGACCTCTCTCTACCATGTGGGTGGCTAGTCCTATTTATAGGCAAAGGCCCTGGGCCTCTTCCCAAATATTGAGCGGGAAGGGCGCCAACAATTGGCCATTTTGAAGGGGAACATCTAGTACACTTATCCTGACTAAAGTTGGTCCTTGCCTGCCAAAGGCTCTGGTGGTGATGTCGGCTTGGGCTCCACAATGACCTCCTTCCTGCCGTTGCGATGGTCTTGGTCTTGTTGCACCGAAATGGATGCCTTTGCTTGATGCTCTCGCCTGCGCTTGCTCCCTTTGCACCAAAGAGGAATGGAGGACACTACGTGGGCTAGCGCCCACCTGGCGCCCTTAGTCGTCAGGGCTTGCGTCATGGGCACCTCGTGAGGTACCCCGCCTTGATCTCTCCGCCTCCTCGCGAGCCAGCCTGACGAGGCCGTGCCTGAGGAAGCTTCTTGTCATCCACCCCGCGAGGCTTGACCCCTCGCGAGGGTCCTGAGCTCATGCTGATGAAGATGGGCCGTGCTAGGCCGCCCCTTGAGCGACGCCGCAGGTTGCAGGCAGGCAAGTCTGGGGACCCCCGTTCCCAGAACGCCGACATCCACGGATTTCGAGAAAAATGCAAATGGGATTTAAATGGGCTGCATATATGCTAGATCATTGTTTCACCCAGCCCACCAAATGGACTAAAAAACAAATGGACTGGCTGACATGTGGGCCAGTAGGTCGAAGCCTAAGAAGGCGTTGGATTTACATCCAACGGCTGGCATTCTTCTTCAATCTCTCGTCTTCTTCCCCCAGCGCTGCCGGAACCGCCTGCTCCAGCCTTCGGCATCCAGCGGCGTTGTTTTGCGCTCCTCAGCGAAACGCTACCCCGCCGACGGCCAGGCCATCCCTCCACTCCACACCTCCTGTTATTCTCTGCTGAGTGTAGGCCCACCCCGCACCCGAACTAGTCAAGTTTCCCACTCCTCTCCGTCTGTGACTCCACTGCCGAGTCTTCCCCATATCCTGGTCGTTCCAGTCTGGGGCCTTGCCGTCGTCCACCACCTCGGTGCGCTCAGCGTGGCATGGTCAACATACGAGAGTCATCGGAAGAGGACTATACGTGGAGAGCCTGACGGCTGGGACCCACGAGGTCCATGGTCGCACGCAAGGAAAGTTCCTCCTTATTATGCACTGTACGTGGGAAGGGCTTCTGTATTTCGCGAAAAAACGCCCCCCCCCCGCTGACAGGTCGGACCCACCAGCTATATCTTCGCACGCAAGGAAGTGCCTCCTTATTACGCACCAAAAAATGAATACCCCATACTAGCTGGGACCCACCATAGTGGGTGGCTGACTTGTGGGCCTACTAAGTTGACAAGTATGGAGGGCTTTGTCAACTTAGTCAATATGAACGATTCTAGCTCCAGTGACCGTACGATGTCCATCCAATGGCCATAGTGCTTCTTCAACCTCTGGTCTTCTTGCTCCAGCTGCCCAATGCAGCGCCGGTCGTGCCGCGTGCTCCTGCCTCTCGTGGCCGGTTGTGATGCCGCGGAGGCCTCACCACCCCTACTACTCCCACCGCTGGCCCAGGGTATCCCTCTACTCACCCACACCCCCTGTAATTCTGCGGCGACAGCAGCCTCACACCGCAGCCGAACCAGTGAACCCTCGTAATCCTCTCCGCGTGGGCATCCACTGCCGCATCTTCCCCGGCTCCTCGTCGTCCCCTTCCTAGGCCTCGTCATCATCCACCGCCTTGGTGCTCTCGGCACGGCGTGGTCAATGTGGTCAACGACCGACTTCCATCGGAAGAGTACTGTATGTGGAGAGGCTGACAGCTGGGTCCAAGGCCACAGCCCAGTTTTTTTGTGATTTGCCAAGTAAGTTGCTTTGTCAGGCCTGTTGGGCTGCAAATCTTTCAAGACGAGGAGAGCTTCATTCGGCTGGCCGAGAAAATGGCCTATCAGTAATGAGAAATGGGCTGTACATTTTTAAAACACATCAAACCGGCAATTAGTTTCAAATATCTTTTTTTCATTTTGAGATTTTAAATTACATTAATTTTTATGCGTGGAGAATTTGTTGGATTTTATATTGATATACATTTATTTTTAAAATCAGTTTGAATGTGAGTCGAAATTTTGGGATTAAAAACAGTTCAGACCGCACCGAAATATGCAAAATTTCGTATAATTTTTTAATCGTGGCCACAATATGGGCTGTAATGCTAACAAAAAGAATATGGGCTCCAAACAAAACCTTAAGAATTAGCAAATGGGCTGTAAATTATTAGAAATAATGGCAGATGGGTTGTATGCTGTTTTCCACAGATTTGAGGCCTTCCTAAAAAAGGTTGACGCACAAGCAGTGACTGTTGGATGGCCATCCAACGACCGTCGTGCTTCTTCAATCTCTGCTCTTCCTGCTCCAGCCGCTCAAACAAGCGCCGGCGGGACTGCCTGCTCCCTCCTCCCCGCGGCCGGCTGTGCTACCGCGCAAGCCTCACCGCTCACCGTACTCCCATCGCTGGCCTAGCCATCCCTCTACTCACCCACACCTACTGTTATTCTCCGGCGACGGCAGACGAACCAGTAAACCCTCGTTCAGTCATACTCCCCTCCGCGTGGGAAACAACTGCGGAGTCTTCCCTGCCTCTGTCGTTCCCTTCCTAGGCCTCGCCGTCGTCCACCGCCCTGGTGCTCTCGGCGCGGCCTGGTCAACATGGTCAACGACCGACATGCATCTGAAGTGGACTGTACGTGGAGAGGCCGACAGCTGGGTCCACGGCCGCACGCACGGAAATGCCTCCTTATTACGCGCAAAGTAATGATTCCTCCACCTGACATCGGGGACCCACCAAAAGGGCCTCAGTATTTCGTGAAAAAAACGTTACAGTCGCTGACATCTCAGACCCACCAGCTATATCTTCACACGCAAGGAAGTGCCTCCTTATTACGCACAAAAAAATGAATACTCCCCCTTTTAGCTGGGACCCAGTATAGTGGCAGGCTGACTTGTGGGCCTACTAAGTTGACGGGGACGGAGGGCTTTGTCAACTTAGTCAATATGCACGATTCTAGCTCCAGTGACCGTACGATGTCCATCCAACGGCCGTGGTGCTTCTTCAACCTCTGGTCTTCTTGCTTCAGCCGCCCAAACCAGCGCTGGTCGTGCCTCGTGCTCCTGCCTCCAGTGGCCGGCTGTGATGCGGCGGAGGCCTCACTGCCCCCTACTACTCCCACCGCTGGCCAGGCCATCCCTCTACTCACCCACACCCCCTGTTATTCCGCGGCGACGACATCCTCACACCGCAGCGAACCAGTGAACCCTCGCACTCCTCTACGCGTGGGCATCCACTGCCGCGTCTTCCCCGGCTCCGCGTCGTCCCCTTCCTAGGTCTCACCGTCGTCCACCACCCTGGTGCTCTCGGCGCGGCGTGGTCAACGTGGTCAAGGAACGGCTTCCATCGGATGTGGACTATACGTGGAGAGGCTGACAGCTGGGTCCATGGCCGCAGCAAGGAAGTGCCTCCTTATTACGCGCAAAATAATTATTCCTCCACCTGACAGCAGGGACCCATCGGACGGGCCACCATATTTCGCGAAAAAAACATTTCCCCCCTGACTGCTGGGACCCACCAGCTACACCTTTGCACGCAAGGAAGTGCGTCTGGGCAAAAAAAAACGATTCACCCCATGACTGCTGGGACCCACCAGCTACATCTTCGCACACAAGGAAGTGCCTGACAGTCGGGACCCACCTGGTCGAAGCGTATGTACCATTGTCATTCTGGTCGCGAACGTGTACGTACATACTGGTCGATGTAAAGGCACGCACGTGTCGTAGTAGAGGCGCGCACGTAGCATGTACACGTACGTACAACATCGAGGGTGCAAGAAAGAAAATACGGCCATGTACATACATACGGGCAGGGTTTCGAACGCCTACTCGCGCATACGTACATGGCTGGGTCAGAACGAAGAAATAGCGTCGTCGTCGTGTTCATGGGGAGCCAACCGGCTGGGTCGGAATGGAATGCGTGGTCGTGTTCATCGGGAGGGCTTGGACGGAACAAGTGATGGAAACGAGGCCTGGCGTACCGCACAACGGAGGAAACGGCCTTGTGTTCGACCGGCCATGTTCGAAACGGGGTCCTGTTGATCGGGAGGGGCCTGGTGTACCGCACAACAGAGGAAACGGACCTCCTACGGTCGAAACGGGGGTCCTGTTGATCGGGAGGGGTGTGGCGTGCCGCAAAACGAACGAAACAGACCTCCTACGGTCGAAACGGGGGTCCTGTTGATCGGGAGGGGTGTGGCGTACCGCAAAATGGATGAAACGGACTTGTGTTGGAGCGCTACGGCCAAAACGGGGGGGAGGTGTGTGGCATACCGCAAAACGGGACTCCATGGGATACTGTTCATCTCCCTCTTCCAGCCTCCACGAGCTACCGTCGACCTCCTACATCCTCCACGGGCTCCTGTTTATCCAGCCTCCACCGCGCGCTAGCTACTCCACCGGCTACTGTTCAACCACCCCTCCACGGGCACCCCTCCACCATCTACTGTTCATCCAGCCCTCCACACCACGGGGTCCTGTTCAACCACCCCTCCACGGCCACCCCTCCACCGTCTACTGTTCATCCAGCCCTCCACACCATGGGTTCCTTTTTATCCAGAGGCAACGCCACCGCTCACTGTTCATCCAAACCCCCCCACAACACTCACTGTTCATCCCAGAGGCAGCATCGATCAGCTTCAGTTAGCAGCAGTAGCGAAGGAATCGCTCCATCGGGTTTAGTTAACAGCCATCGATCGATCGCTCCGGTTCAGTAACGCGTAACCTGTAGTGCAATCGCTCAGGTTCAGTTAGAGCCCAACGCCTCGCTCGTCTTGAGTTAGAGCCAACGCCTCGCACACACGCGTGTATGTACGAGAGAAATGCGCATCGCTCCGCCCCCGACCTCCCACCGTAACCGGCAA
>NC_041383.1:133145098-133191039 GCF_002162155.2 Triticum dicoccoides | reverse complement strand
ATGGACGGCCCAAAGAATGTCATGCAGCTGCATCTACGGCCCGCCCAGGACGAAAAGCCCATTTTCTGTCATGATTTTTTGTCATAGAAGTAGGAGCCCACCACATCTATGATGATACCGGGTTTTGTCACAATTATCGTCATAGAAGTGTCATATGTATGACATAATTTTTTTTGTTCGGCCCAAAATGTCACGGATGTGTCTTTTTTTTGTAGTGATATGTGGGAGCCAATATGAGCATCCAGGTTCTGCTATTGGTTATTGATCGGAGAGGTGTCTCGGTCATGTCTACATAGTTCTCGAACCCGTAGGGTCCGCACGCTTAACGTTCGATGACGATATAGTATTATATGAGTTATGGGATTTGGTGACCGAATGTTGTTCGGAGTCCCAGATGAGATCACAGACATGAAGAGGAGTCTCAAAATGATCGAGAGGTAAAGGTTGATATATAGGATGATGGTATTCAAACATTGAAAGTGTTCCAGTGGGTACTTATCGGATCACCGAAAGGGGTTCCAGGCACTCCCGGCAAAAGATATGGGCCTTATGGGCCAAGAGGGGAAACACACCAGCCACAAGGGGCTGGTGTGCCCCCCATATGGGCCAGCCAAAGAGGAGAAGGAAAGAGGGGAAGGGAAA
Source organism: Triticum dicoccoides (assembly GCF_002162155.2). Taxonomy (NCBI): domain Eukaryota; kingdom Viridiplantae; phylum Streptophyta; class Magnoliopsida; order Poales; family Poaceae; genus Triticum; species Triticum dicoccoides. The sequence goes on along the minus strand of NC_041383.1, from coordinate 133,190,397 downwards.
AAGGAAAATAGGAAGTACTACTTCCTTCTTCCCCCTTTTCTTCCCCCTCCGGCAATTTATGGAATGGGGGCGCCACTTGGGAAAACCCCAAGTAGGATTCGGATCATACTTGGGGCGCCCCATGGCTGCCTCCCCTCTCCCTCCCACCTATATATATGAAGAGGGGGGCGCCTAGCACACCACAGACATTATCTTAGCCGTGTGCGGCGCCCCCTCCATAGTTTACGCCTCCGGTCATATTTTCGTAGTGCTTAGGCGAAGCCCAGCGAGGATCACTTCACCATCACCATCACCACACCGTCGTGCTGACAGAACTCATCTACTAGGGACGTCACTGAGCTGAACGTGTGCAGAACTCGGAGGTGTCGTACGTTCAGTACTCGATCGGTGGATCGCGAAGAAAGTTTGACTACATCAACCGCATTGTGAAATGCTTCCTCTTACGGTCTACGAGGGTAAGTAGACACACTCTCCCCCTCATTGCTATATATCTCCTAGATAGATCTTGCATGAGCGTAGGATTTTTTTCAAATTGCATGCTATGTTCCCTAACAGAGGTTGTGAGGAGAAGACAAAAAATGAAAGTATCACATCAACTAGGCAAATTAATAGGCTATGGAGATGCCCATCAATTGATATCGATGCAAGTGAGTAGGGATTGACATGCAACTGATGCACTAGAGCTATAAGTGTATGAAAGCTCAAAAGAAAACTAAGTGGATGTGCATCCAACTTGCTTGCTCACAAAGACCTATGGAAATTTGAGGAAGCCCATCATTGAAATATACAAGCCAAGTTCTATAATGAAAAGTTCCCACTAGTATATGAAAGTGACAAAATAGGAGACTCTCTATTATGAAGAACATGGTGCTACTTAGAAGCACAAGTGTGGAAAAGGGTAGTAACATTGTCCATTCTATTTTTTTCTCCCACTTTTTTTCCTTTTTTTCTTTTAGGGCTCTTCGGCCTCTTTTTTACTTTGGGCTCTTTGGCCTATCTTTTTTTATTTTGGGCTCTTTGGCCTCTCTATTTTTAAGTCTGGAGTCTCGTCTCTACTTATGGGAGAATCATAGCCTCCATCATCCTTTCCTCACACGGGATAATGCTCTAATAATGATGATCATCACACTTTTATTTACTTACAACTCAAGAATTACTAATCGATACTAGAACAAATATATGACTCTATATGAATGCCTCATGCATGATCATGAAAATAAATATGACAATGATGGTGTGTGTCATAATAAACCGTAACGGTGGAAGTTGCATGGCAATATATCTCAGAATGGCCATGGAAATGCCATAATAGGTAGGTATGGTGGCTGTTTCGAGGAAGATATAAAGTGGCTTATGTGTGAAAGAGCGTAGCATATCATGGGGTTTGGATGCACCGGTGAAGTTTGCACCAACTTCTCAAGGTGAGAAAGGGCAATGCACGGTACCGAAGAGGCTAGCAAAGATGGAAGGGTGAGGGTCCGTATAATCCTTGGAATCAACATTAGTCATAAAGAACTCACATACTTATTGCAAAAGTTTATTAGCCATCAAAGCAAAGTACTAATACGCATGATCCTAGGGGGATAGATTGGTATGAAAAGACAATCACTCGTCCCTGACCGCCACTCATAAGGAAGACAATCAAAAATAAATCATGCTCTAACTTCATCACATGACGGTTCACCATACGTGCATGCTTTGGGAATCACAAACCTTAACACAAATATTCTTACTAATCCATGATTACTCACTAGCATGACTCTATTATCATCATCTTTATATCTCAAAATAAATGCAAGGAATCAAACTTCTCATATATTCAATGATCTTCATGAAAGTTTTTATTATATCCCTCTTGAATACCCATCATATTAGGACTAAATTCATAACCTAAGAAAATTGCCATACTCTTTTTAAGACTCTCAAAATAATATAAGTGAAGCATGAGAGTTTATAATTTCTACAAAATAAACCACCGCCGTGCTCTAAAAAGATATAAGTGAAGTACTAGAGCAACTGCCTAGCTCAAAAGATATAAGTGAAGCACATAGAGTATTCTAATAAATTCACGATTAATGTGTGTCCCTCTCAAAAGGTGTGTATAGCAAGGATTATTGTGGCAAACTAAAATGCAAAGACTCGTATAATGCAAGACGCTCCAAGCAAAACACATATCATGTGGTGAATAAAAATATAGCCTCAAATAATGTTACCAATGGGTTGAAGACAAAAGAGGGGATGCCATCCGGGGCATACCCAAGCTTAGATGCTTGGTTGCCCTTGAATATTACCTTGGGGTGCCCTGGGAATCCCCAAGCTTAGACTCTTGCCACTCCTTATTCCGTAGTCCATCATAACTTTACCCAAAACTTGAAAACTTCACAACACAAAACTCAACAGAAAACTCACAAGCTCTGTTAGTATAATAAAGCAAATCACCACTTAGGTACTGTTGTGAACTCATTCTAAATTTATAATGGTGTTATATCTACTGTGTTCCAACTTCTCCATGGTTCATACTCCCCGATACTACCCATAGATTCATCAAAATAAGCAAACAACACATATAAAACAAAATTTGTCAAAACAGAACTGTCTGCGAAGATCTGAATTGTTCTCATACTTTTGCAACTCTAAAAATTCTGAAAATTTAGGACAACGTAGGAAATTTGTATATCAATCTTGCATAAAAAATTGAGAACCAGAATACGCTCTTGTGAATTTTAACAATTCTGCTACTGGACGCAAAAGTTTCTGTTTTTCAGCAAAATCAAATCAACTATCACAATAGATCATCCCAAAGGTCTTACTTGGATCAAACACTAATTGAAACATTTAAACACAATTACTAAAGAATTAATATTGTGTGGTTATTTAAAAACATAAGAAAAAAAACACAAAATAAAATTGGGTTGCCTCCCAACAAGCACTATTGTTTTACGCCCTTAGCTAGGCATGATGATTTCAATGATGCTCACATAAAAGTAGAGAATTGAAACATAATGGGAGCATCCTGAAGCATATGACTAGCACATTTAAGCCTAACCCACTTGCTATTCATAGGAATTTTGTGAGCAAACACTTTATGGGAACAAAAATCAACTAGCATAGGAAGGCAAAACAAGCATGACTTCAAAACTTTCAACACATAGAGAGGAAACTTGATATTATTGCAATACTACAAGCATATGTTCCTCTCTCATAATAATTTTCAGTAGCATCATGAATTAATTCAACAGTATAACCATCAAATAAAGCATCATTTTCATGATTCACAAGCATAGATTTTTTTTACTCTCTGTCGGGGAAACTGATCCACGAACACCTATGGGGCCGGCGGACTGAGCCCCTTTCGGTTCGGCGGGTGGCGGAGATCACATGAAGAGCAGATCGAGGCGAAGCACACGAGCAGTTTACCCAGCTTCGGAGCTCTCCGGAGAGATAACACTCCTACTGCTGCTTGTTTGATTATCTTGTGTTCTTGCTCCAGAGAGAGAGCGTAGTGTTTTTCTGGGTTCCGAACCAGTCGAACCCCCTCTACGTTGCGCATGGGCCTCCTTTTATACGCTAAAGGGGTCACCGGCAGGTGGCAACGCAGAGAAGGGTACAAATGTAAAAAGCGAGGTGGTTGGTATAGTTACTTGTACAGTGCACCCTACCTAACCCTGACGGCAGGGGACAAGGGCATTAAATGCCCGTCTGAGTTGCCCAAACAGTGTAGAAAAGGACCGTTAGGGGCGCCACCGTTCGCCACGATGGCGATCTTGTCAGCTTCGCATGCCACTGCGCACCGCTGGCTGCACAGCCTCCCACCACGCACGCCTGGAGAGGCCCCCAGAGCGACACGTTGGTGGATGCGCTGGAGCGTGGGCACAGAGTGGCCGCCTGCCGCGGCAAGCGCCTTGCCGCTGCTGTTATCTTGTCGGGTCCGGAAGCTTGTCGCTCACCGGGCCTCGAGGTACCTTGGTTGGTCTTCCCGGCAAGCTCCTCTTGCCGGGGCCTTGTTGCCTTGCCGGAGCACGTGGCGTGTCGCGGAAAGTTCCTTGGAGTGCCTTGGTTGGCCTTCCCGGCAAGCTCCTCTTGCCGGGGCCTTGTCTCCTAAGCTTAAATACTTTGTTCTTGAATGGCTCCAAGGGAACCACGGAGGATCTTGGCGTTCGCCCGGCAAGCCTTGCCGCGGGGTGCTGCAACTGCCCGTGCACAAGTTCGGGGTACTAGGGTACCCCTATTCTAGTACACCGACAGGAGCCCCCGGGCCTGGGCCAGACACGGTGCCGAGCGCTGTTGGGCCAGGCCCAAGACAGGGCACGGGCACATGCGGACTGGGCCACGCCAAATCTCGCTCCGTATCCACTGCGCTCTCCCCTAACGGCACGCGTTGAATGCGGCATCGTGGGAGAGATCGTGGGTGGTTCTTTATTCAGAAGGGCGAAACGTCTGCCTCGTCCCTCTTTATAAGCAGAGGAAACAGGGGCAGTTCGTTCCCCCTCACTGGTTGCTACTACTCCATCTTCACGAACCTCCGCCGCTCCCCCCTTCTTCTCGAAGCCGAGAGAGCAGCGCTCCGCCCCCCATTGCCACTAGCATCACCAACACCGTCGACCTCCCCCACCACCTCCGCCATGGCTCCGAAAGCCGACAAGAGAAAGGGTGTGAAGTCGGCCGAGGCGCAGCGGCTCGCGGCGCTGCGGAAGGAGCGGGCGATCTTCTCCTCCCAGCTTGGCGCGAAGGAGCTGAGGGAGTACTTCTACCTCTTTTGGGTGACGGAGACGCGTGCGCATCCGCGCACGAGGGTACTCCCGGCCGCTGCTTCGGAACTGGCTCCAAACGGGTACCCATTCTTCGCGCTGTTCTTCTATTGCGGGCTCTGCCCGCCCTTCTCGGAGTTCTTCTGCGATATCATGAACACCTACGGCCTCCGCCTCCTTGATTTCACCCCCAACGCCGTTCTGACCATTTTAGTTTTCGCACATTTGTGCGAAAACTTTGTTGGAGTCTACCCCAATGTTGCCCTTTTCCGCCACTTCTTCATGCCTCGGGTAGAGAGAGGAGAGCCGCTTGCCGGAGGGATCGCCTGGATCTTGAGAGTCGGCAAGAAGGAGGCGTACTTGGAGGGTGAGCTCCACAGCAAGTGGGAGGAGTGGAGAGCGGAGTGGTGCTGGATCGTCGAGGAGAATCCGCAGCCCTTCACCGTCATGCGCCAAGCTCCAATAGTGCGCGGCAATGATTGGAGCAACGTGGCCCCGGAAGATGAGAGGCGGAAGAGGTTGCGGCCGCAGCTGCCGCGGGCGCGTTCGGGTTCACTGTGGAGGAGGCGGAGGCGGCAGAGGCGGCAAACCTCGCCGAGCGCGTGGAGTTCATTGGTGAGGAAGAGCCTGCCGGCTCTGAAGCTGAGCCGAGCGAGGCCGGCGAGGAAGAGCCCGAGCCTTCAGAAAGCTTGCTGCAGGCGGAGCCCCCGGCCCCGCCAAGAAGGCGTGTTTGCAGGGCCGCGGACGTAGTGGGGTGGCAGCTGGGTCAACAGCCGCCGAGCCGTGCGACACGCTCTACCGCGGCAAGCAATGTTGCCGCGGGAGCGCCTCACGCAGCAGCGGCAACTGGGGCGGGATCTTCCCGGGCCACCGCCACCGCCCCCGCCAAGCGGGCAAGGGATCTTACTCCTCCGCCTCGCCGCACCAGAGGGGAGCCGGACTTCGATCTTTCCGCGCTCAGCTCCGACGAGGAGGAAGAAGAGTAAGTTTCTTTGGTGCTCTTGTAGTTCTTCAATCTTGCTGTTTTTATCTTGTATCTGACTTGCTTCAATCTGAACTCCTTTCTTTTCAGGACGCTGGCCCAGAGAGCGGCGAAGAGGGCCAAGGCCGCGGTGATTGTCATCGAAGATGACCCCACCGTATCAGCAGGGGCTGGGTCCGAGACCACCTTGACGGACCCGGCAACCACTCCTCAAAGCAGCCCCCAGCGTAAGTTCATAGTTAGCTTTCTGCTGTCAGGCGCGCATGAGTGCTTTTTTCCTTTGTTGATATCTTGCTTGTTGATTTGTGTAGGAGCAGAGCAGCCACATCAGAAGCGCCCGGAAGCTGGTCCCGAAGTGCCATCTGCTTCGACTACGCCGCCAAGGGAGGAGTCCCCGGCAAGGGAGCACTCTCCGGCAAGGGGCAGCACCGTCGATCCTGCGGCGGCCGAGACCGCAACTGCAGATCTTGGCACAGGTAATTCACTTGTCCAAAAACTTTCCCTTGGGTTCTTCTTCTTCTGATTTTCTTCTCTTGGATTTTTGATTGATTTTTCTCCCTTCTTCGTTCTTCAGACCCATCTGCTGCTGAGCCAATGGAGATAGAGGGCGCCGGCGAGGAAGGCGCGCATGGCAGCACTGACGACGCCGCCGCCAACGAAGAAGGGGCCGGTGCTGATGAGACCGCCGGCGAGGAGGCCACCAAGGCTGCCGCCGCAGAAGCCGGCGAGGGGTTGGGCGATCGCACTGATGACCCTGAGGCCGCAGGAGCGCCAGGCGCTGCGCCGACCGCCGATCCCTCTGCTGCTGCTGCGGAGCCGGGCTCCGAGGAGCCCCAGCCCGGCGCCTACTTGAAGGCCGGCGACGATTTCTTCATCAAGCTACCCTGGGCGTCGAGCTCCAGGGCGCCGGTCGAGGGGGAAACTTTCGATGAGTAGCTGCTCGCCTCCGCTGGACTGTCGTTGGTCGACGCGCCCAGCAGCAGCAGTGGCGAGCCTGAGGAGGAGCAGCTGCTGCGGAAGCTGCTGTCACTCTACCGCGCATGGCAAGCCAAGCTGGCTTCCCAGGAAGCGCTTGTCGCGAAGGCGGGAGTTGATATGGAGAAGCGCACGGAGGAGCTCCGGGGCCACAATCAAGAAGCTCTCCGGTCCCTGGCATAGGAGCGGGAGCGACTCGCCGAGGAGCGCACAACTTTCCTTCTTGAGAAGGCCAAAGCTGAGGAGGAACAAAGGCTGGCCGCCGAGAAGCAGTCCGCGCGAGAAGGCGAATTGGTGCAGCGAAAGGCCAACCTCGACAGCTACGAGGAGGAGCTCACCGAGCGCGAGCAAGCACTTGGCGGGGCGCTCAAGGAAGCAAAGGACGCTGCCGCAACCGCAGAGGCCGCCAAGAAAGAGCTGGAGGAGAAGGTGGCGCAGCTGGAGGCCAACATCGAGAAGAGCGGCGAGGAGCTTGCCGCGCTCAAGCATGAACGTGAGAAGGATGCTGCCGCCCACGGTGAGCTGCAAGGTCTTCTCGCTAAGAGGGGCAAGGAGCTCAGCGCCGCCAAGGATTCCAATGCAGACCTGGAGTTGAAGCTGGCCACGCTGACGCAGACACTGGACGACGCCAAGGAGCGGGAGAAGACATTGTCGGAGAAGGTCAAGGCTGACAAGGCGCTGCTGGAGAGCATCGTAGTTACCCAGAACTCATTCAGAGATACTATGGAGCACTGGACCGAGGGTCTGGTGAATATTGCCGCAGTCATCGACGAGGAGCTGGCGCAGCTAGGGATGGAGGCCTTTGGGTATCCCTCCGACGAGAATCTCCAACCCAGCGCCAAGCTCAGCCTGTTCTTCAAGGGCGTGGTGACGGCACTCCAGCGGCTCCGGGAGAGGATCCCAAAGCAGCTGGCCGACGAGTCACGCAGAATCTGCGCCGGAGTTCTCCAGAAGGTGCTGATGAAGGTGGCCTTCCGCAATCCAGGCCTCAGCTTCACCAACGTCCTCAAGTCCTTGCCGCCAGACGCCGATCGGGATGCACTCAAGGCCCTTGTCGCACCCATTGTTGACAAGGTGAGCGAGATCAAGAGGGTTGAGGGCGATCGCGTAGACTAGGCCGCCCATTTCTTCTTTTCCCTTGTCGCTGCTAATCATGTTATGAAAACAGTCTGTTAGAGCTGCGACAAGTTATCTTGTAATATAACTTTATTTCTGTTATCAATTGCTATGTTATTTCCTCTACTAGATTCCTTCCTTTGTATGTTTTTACCCTACGCTTCTAGGGAACTTGTCGGCGCAGGCACCCGAGCCGCGAGCGCTGAGTGCGGAACGTCAGCAGCTTGCTGGCGGCGTTGCTTCCGACAAGAAACCTTGTCGCGACTAGATGCAGCACACTTAAGTTGTTGAGCGGACTCGAAACAAAGTAAGGGCGCAACTAGCCACGAGTTGGTTCCTCCGCGCACAGGAAGATAACTCAAAAATTTAAAAACTGATTGCTCAAACTTTGGCAACTTAGCTTTTCTATCGTTAGCTTCCCGGCAAGGCAAAACTTTGCTTGAACGATGCCTGGTCCATACCACAATCTTCTCCTTCCCCCCCGGCAAATTTGTGTGCGAGGGAACCTTCTTTTCCTTTGTTGAAAAGAAGAAAGAAGAGAAAATAATGATATGGAGCCCTTCGGCTCGTTATTGCTTACCGGATGTAGGTGCTGCACAAAGTGTTAGATAACACATGCAAGAAAGAAACTAATGCATGAAATGGACAAGTTGTGCGGAGCACATGGGGTTTTTTTTATGCACGGGATCTGCGCCCGACTTTGTACAAAGGATTACATGCAACAGCGGCAAGACTTGTACAAAAGGTGGTTGCCGGAACGGGTTCCGGCAACCGCACCCTACGGGAAAAACTTACTAAGATGTTCTATGTTCCAGGAGTTGCTCACCGGAATGCCATCTTCGGTCTCAAGGCGGACAGCGCGGGGCCTAGTGACTCGTTTCACCCGATAAGGGCCTTCCCACTTCGGCGTCAACTTGTTGGAATTCTTGGCGGACTGAACGCACCGAAGAACAAGGTCGCCTTCCTCGAAGCTTCTGGCGTTAACTTTGCGGCTATGGTAGCGGCGCAAAGCTTGCTGGTATCGAGCAGCTCGTACAGCAGCCTGAAGACGATCTTCCTCAAGGAGCAGCGCGTCGTCTTGTCGCAGCTGTTCTTGCTCAAGCTCATCATAAGCGAGCACTCGAGGCGATCCGTGTACGAGTTCCGTGGGGAGAACTGCCTCTGCTCCATAGACTAGAGCGAAAGGCGCCTGGCCAGTGGCTCGATTTGGCGTCGTTCTGATCGACCAAAGAACCACCGGCAGCTCCTCGATCCAGTTTCTTCCGCACTTGCGTAGCCTGTCGAAAGTTCTGGTCTTGAGCCCGCGCAGCACTTCAGCATTTGCCCTCTCTGCTTGACCGTTGCTTCTCGGATGAGCAACAGAAGCGAAGCAGATCTTGGCGCCAAGGTCTTGGACGTACTACATGAAGGTGCAGCTCGTGAATTGCGTGCCGTTGTCGGTGATGATCCTGTTGGGGATCCCGAAACGGCAAACAATTGACCTGAAGAACTTGACTGCTGACTGTGCTGTCACCTTCCTCACTGGCTGCACTTCCGGCCACTTCGTGAACTTGTCGATTGCGACGCACAAGTACTCAAAGGCCCCGACAGCTCGGGGGAAAAGGCCGAGGATATCGAGCCCCCAGACCGAAAATGGCCAGGATAAAGGGATCGTCTGGAGAGCTTGAGCTGGCTGGCGTATCTGTTTGGAGTGGAACTGGCACGCTTCACACTTGGTTACTTGTGTAGTTGCATCCTGGAGGGCTGTCGGCCAAAAGAAACCTTGCCGGAAAGCTTTGCCGGCAAGTGCTCTTGCGCCAATGTGGTGGCCACATATGCCTCCATGTATCTCTGCCAACAGCTTTTGTCCATCTTCCCGGCAAATACACTTCAATTTCACACCGTTGAGTCTTCTTCTGTACAGTATGCTATCGACAAACTGGTACATACTTGACTGCCGGGCTACTTTTTCCGCTTCTTCTTGCTCTTCGGGAAGTTCTCCTGTCTGAAGGAAATGGACAATCTGCTGTGCCCATGCTGGAGCTTGTGGCTCGACAACAAGGACTAAAGGCACATCTGCTGCTGCGGGAACATCCGCTTCTATGGCAAGGACTTGCGGCCCTGCCGAAGCTTGATGTTCCCCGGCAAGCTTGCCGGAGCAAAACTTGTCGGGAGCGTCTGCTTCAACGGAACAAACCATAAGGCTTGCCGGAGCAGACTGCCCCTCAGCATCCTTGGTATTGATCTTGGGGACTTTCTTGGCGGCGGCTTCAGGGAGCTCTGCCGGAAAGTAGTCACCAGAAACCAACTTCCTCTTCTTGCTTTGTCCAGTTGATGGTGTTACGGATGGTTGAGTCAACTTGAGCACAAAGATCCCTGGTTCCACAGGTAACTTTAGTGCGGCGCACTTTGACAGGCCATCAGCAATGTCATTCTGAGCTCTTGGGATATGCTCCATCTGTAGGCCGTCAAAGTGCTCTTCTAGCTTCCTCACTTCATCAACATATGCTTCCATCAATGGACTCTGGTAGTTCTTGTTCACTTGGTGGACGACAAGGTGTGAGTCACCCCTGACAATGAGCTTCTTGATCCCAAGGTCTGCTGCGATTCTGAGACCGGCAAGCAATCCTTCATACTCTGCAGTATTGTTGGTTGCTTGCTCCTTGGGAAAGTGCATCTGGACTACGTACTTGAGGTGCTCTTCGGTGGGCGCGACAAGCAGCACGCCCGCACCGGCGCCTTGCAGCGAGAAGGCACCATCAAAGTACATCAGCCACTCTTTGCTTGCCTCTTTGACGGGGATGCTCGTCTCTGGAATTTCTTCATCTGGTGTTGGCGTCCATTCTGCTATGAACTCTGCCAATGCTCTGCTTTGGATAGTTGAAGTGCTCTCAAACTTGAGGCCAAAGCTTGACAGTTCCAGCGCCCACTCGACAATCCTGCCTGTCGCTTCTGGATTTTGCAGTATCCTCTTCAGCGGAAAGTGAGGTACGACTGTGATCTCATGTGCTTGGAAGTAATGGCGCAGCTTTCTCGAGGCCATGAGGAGGCCGAAAAGCAACTTCTACACACCAGAGTACCTTGATCTAGCCCCCTGTAGAAGGGAACTGACAAAGTAAACTGGACGCTGCACCATTCTCTTCTGCATCTTATTATGCTCCTGCGCAGATCCATCTTTGTCGGGACCAGAGCTTGTCGGCGAAGCCCCCTGCTTGTCGCTGGATGCATCTGCCGTGGTTGCTGGCTCATCATCTGCCTCCCTCTCCGCCACTAACGCAGCACTAACCACTTGATTGGTTGCCGCTATATACAGCAGCAACTTCTCTTGCGGCTTAGGTGCGGCAAGTGTTGGAGTGGAGGACAGGTATCTCTTCAAGTCCTGCAGCGCAGCCTCCGCCTCCGGAGTCCATTTTATTGGACCTGCCTTTTTCAAAATTTTGAAAAATGGCAGGGCGCGCTCAGCAGATCTAGAGATAAACCTGCTGAGAGCAGCCACGCAACCGGCAAGCCTTCGTACATCCTTGACGCGCTTTGGTGCTTCGATCTGCTCAATGGCCTTGATCTTGTCGGGATTGGCTTCAATTCCCCGCTGAGACACGAAGAACCCGAGAAGCTTGCTGGAAGGGACTCCAAACACGCACTTCTCGGGGTTAAGCTTGAGGTTGATCTTGCGCAGATTTGCAAATGTCTCGTCTAAATCTTGAATCAGGGTCGCCCTGTTCTTGCTCTTGACCACTATGTCATCCATGTAGGCTTCCATATTTCTGTGCATCTGCGGCTCAAAAGCGTGGTGGACTACCCTTGCGAATGTTGAACCAGCATTCTTCAAACCGAAAGGCATCCGTACGAAGCAGTACGTGCCACACGGGGTGATAAATGCGGTTTTCTCTTCATCCTCTTCTGCCATGAAGATCTGATGGTATCCTGAGTATGCATCAAGAAATGAAAGCAAATCACATCCGGCTGTGGAGTCAACAATCTGGTCAATGCGCGGCAAGGGAAATGGGTCTTTGGGACAAGCTTTATTAACATTAGTGAAGTCAATACAAAGCCTCCATTTCCCGTTAGCCTTGCACATGACAACAGGATTGGCCAACCACGTGGGATGGAGCACTCCTCTGACAAGGCCTGCTGCTTCCAACTTCTTGATTTCTTCTGCGATGAATTCTTGCCGCTCCACTGCCTGTTTCCTGACTTTCTGCTTGACGGGCCACGCATGAGGACAGACGGCAAGGTGGTGCTCAATTACTTTCCTGGGAACACCGGGGATATCAGACGGTTGCCACGCAAACACGTCGACATTCGCCCGCAGGAAAGCAACGAGCGCGCTTTCCTATTTGCGGTCAAGAGTGGCGCTGATGGTAAAGGTACCACCAGTGCCGTCCTCCTTGGCGGACACCTTCTTGGTCTCAAGTGGAGCTGCCATTGCCTTCTTACACTTGCCGGTGGAACTCGATGGTGCGTCCTCGACGGTAGCGCAGCACTCCGAAGAGGTGCGCTTGCTGGAGCGGGCATCATATCTCTTGCCGGACTTGGTCTTCTTCTTCCCCCCGGGAGCTTCAGCGGCAAGTGTCTTGCGTTCTGCCGCGCTGCTGCTTCCCGGTAGATCTTGTCGGCACAGATAAGAGCATCCTTCTTGTCGCCAGGGACAGAGATGACACTTATCGGGCCTGGCATTTTCAGTACGTTGTACGCATAGTGAGAGGCTGCCATGAACTTGGCGAGTGCCGGACGGCCAAGGATTCCATTGTAAGGTAATGGAAAGTCAGCAACATCAAACGTGACCCTCTCAGTCCTAAAGTTCAGCTTGCTGCCAAATGTTACCGGCAACGTGATCTTTCCCTTCGACTTGCTCCTTCCCGGGTTGATTCCTTGGAATGTACCGGTCTCTTGGAGCTCGCTGTCAGGGATCTGGAGTTTCTGGAGCACCGCGGAGGAGATCAGGTTCAAGCTGGCCCCGCCGTCAACTAGCATCTTAGTGACCTTGAGGTTGCGGATTGTTGGTGAAACCAACATCGGCAAGCACCCGACCGCAGTTATGCGATCAGGGTGGTCCTCAATATCAAAGACGATAGGTGTGCTGGACCATTTCAGAGGCTTGCGTGACTCGACGGGTGGTTCTGCTGCATTAACTGGCCGCACCCACTGCTTGAGCTGACGGTGCGAGGTATGCAGAGAAGCACCACCGTCAACGCACAGGACCTCTGTGGCTTTCTGGAACTCCTGCTCATCAGTCTCCTCATCATCCATGTCTTCATCGTCGTCGTCATCTTCATCCTTGTCGCGGCCGCGAGGAGGTCTGTCTCCTTGCCGCTGCTTGGCCTTGCCGCGGCATCCTCCTCGGCCGGGACGTCTCTTGCCGGATCCCCCAGCACCTTCCTGGGCCTTCTCCTTGTCGCGCCGCTCGTATTCAGCTTTCTGTTGCTCAACAAGCTGCTCGACTTTCTTGTAGCTTTGGAGATCATGGCCCTTGGTGCGGTGGATCTTGCAATACTGCTTGTTGGTGCCGTCTTGCTTGTCGGCGACCGCCACCTCCGCGGTAACCTCCTTGCCGGAGTCACCAGCTTTGGCTTTCTTGGCGCCACCACCGTTGCCGGACTACTCAACAACTAGCACCTCTTTGCCTTTCCTCTTCCTGTTGTTCCGCCGCCGGTTTTTCCTTGCTGGGGCAGCATCTTCACTGTCAGATCCTCCCGCTCCTACATTCTCTCCGGGGAGTCTCCTCCCTTCCTCAGCATGTGCACACTTGTCGGCCAGTGCTTATAACTCACTGACGTCCCTGATCTTGCACATTGCCATTTCCTCCCGCATCCTGCGGTTTCGCACGTTCTGATGGAACGCGCTGATCACCGTGGTAGGGTGGACGTCTGGGATGTTGTGCTGCACACTGCTGAATCTCTGAATGTACTTGCGCAGGGGCTCTCCTTCCTTCTGGGCGAGCAGATGAAGATCACTCTCCTGGCCATGAGGCTTGTGTCCGCCCGTGAAGGCACCGACAAACTAATGGCACAGATCAGCCCAAGAGGATATGGAGTTGTCCGGCAAGTGCATGAGCCAGGATCTGATGTTGGGCTTGAGCACCAGCGGGAAGTAGTTGGCAAGGATCTTGTCATCCCGTCCCCCGGCAGCCTGCACCGCAATGGTGTAGATGCTGAGGAGCTCCGACGGATGCATCTTGCCGTCGTACTTCTCCGGTACGTCTGGCTTGAAGTTCTTCGTGTTGGGCCACTGGACTTGCTGCAGCTCACGAGTGAACGCAGGGCAACCTACCACGTACGGCAGATCGCCTAGTTCCCCTGGCGCATGCATGTCAACAGAGGGCCCAGCGCGCTTGTCGGATTGACGTCGCGCTTCTCTTCGACGCTCGATGCGAGTTCGAGCGTCTTCTTGTTGTCGATCATGAAGAACTTGGCGCTGATCGCGACGAGCTCGTGGATCCGACGATGCGGTGGAGTCTCTGTCGAGGTGGATCCGGCGAGTCGGTGATCTTGGCCTTCGGGTTGGTGATTGCATGGTAGTTGCACCTCCACCCATTTCGTCGCCACCGGCTCGCGCTCGGCAACCCTGCCGCGGCGGCGACGCGCTCGGCCGCCGTGGAGTGTCGCCGTTGGCGTAGCCGATGAGACTCTGAATGGTGGCCCTCCATTCGTCGATCTTGTCCGACGTCAGAGGGTAATCTAGGAGCAGTTGAGCTTGCGCCAAAGCTTCTGCTGGAGTGGTGGGTGGCAGTGGCGGACAGCGCGAGGAGCGGGACGTGCTCGGACTTCTAAAGATGTTAGAAGGAGAAGTATCCCGTCCAGGCGACCGTGCCCCGCTCGTGCCAGCACACTGGCGTGCATGCTGGTCTTGAGCGCCCCGAGATCCACCAGCTTGGTCTTGGTCTATCATGCGTATGGCACTGCGAGTGCCATGACGCTGTTTGTCTTGCGCCTCCTGAGAGTGGCGCGGAACATGTACATTCGCCGAGGTTTGTGCAGCCTTGTCCTTGGACCTGGCAACATCATAAGCTTCCTCGTCGACGTCCATTCTTCCGCCGACGTCCATTCCACCACCCGTTTGCTCCAACGGTGGCGGAAGTGATGTGGACGGAGCGGCTGCCGCCGAAGTCTTCTTCTTCGGTGGCATGTTGATGAAGTAAATGAAGATCTAGCTCGTGTGAACGCCGGATCAGGTTCACACAATCTCGACGTCCCCTACCTAGCGCGCCAAAGATGTCGGGGAAACTGATCCACGAACACCTATGGGGCCGGCGGACCGAGCCCCTTTCGGTTCGGCGGGGGGCGGAGATCACACGAAAAGCAGATCGAGGCGAAGCACACGAGCAGTTTACCCAGCTTCGGAGCTCTCCGGAGAGATAACACTCCTACTGCTGCTTGTTTGATTATCTTGTGTTCTTGCTCCAGAGAGAGAGCGTAGTGTTTTTCTGGGTTCCGAACCAGTCGAACCCCCTCTACGTTGCGCATGGGCCTCCTTTTATACGCTAAAGGGGTCACCGACAGGTGGCAACGCAGAGAAGGGTACAAATGTAAAAAGCGAGGTGGTTGGTACAGTTACTTGTATAGTGCACCCTACCTAACCCTGACGGCAGGGGACAAGGGCATTAAATGCCCGTCTGAGTCACCCAAACAGTGCAGAAAAGGACCGTTAGGGGCGCCACCGTTCGCCACGATGGCGATCTTGTCAGCTTCGCATGCCACTGCGCACTGCTGGCTGCACAGCCTCCCGCCACGCGCACCTGGAGAGGCCCCCAGAGCGACACGTTGGTGGATGCGCTGGAGCGTGGGCACAGAGTGGCCGCCTGCCGCGGCAAGCGCCTTGCCGCTGCTGTTATCTTGTCGGGTCCGGAAGCTTGTCGCTCACCGGGCCTCGAGGTACCTTGGTTGGTCTTCCTGGCAAGCTCCTCTTGCCGGGGCCTTGTTGCCTTGCCGGAGCGCGTGGCGCGTCGCGGCAAGTTCCTTGGAGTGCCTTGGTTGGCCTTCCCGACAAGCTCCTCTTGCCGGGGCCTTGTCTCCTAAGCTTAAATACTTTGTTCTTGAATGGCTCCAAGGGAACCACAGAGGATCTTGGCGTTCGCCCGGCAAGCCTTGCCGCGGGGTGCTGCAACTGCCCGTGCACAAGTTCGGGGTACTAGGGTACCCCTATTCTAGTACACCGACACTCTCCACATAAGCAAATTTATTCTCATTCATAATAGTGGGAGCAACCTCAAAAAAATAACTATCATGAGATACTTCATTTACACAATCAATTTGAGCACTAAAATCATGATGACAAATCCATTGTTATCATTATTCTTTATAGCATACTTGTCATCACAATAATCATCATAGATAGCAACTTTGTTTTCATAATAGTCAATTGAAACCTCTTGGAAGATAGTGGAATCATTACTAAATAAAGTCACGACCTCTCCAAATCCACTTTTATCATTATAATAGGATTCAACACCCTCCAACATAGTGGGATAATTATCATCTAAAGTTGACACTCTTCCAAACTCACTTTCATAAATTTTGCCATCACTATAAATAGGAGGCATGATTTCATCAAAATAAATTTTCTCATCAAAACTTGGGGGACTAAAAATATCATCTTCATCAAACATAGCATCCCCAAGCTTATGGTTTTGCATATCATTAGCATCATGGATATTCAAAGAATTCATACTAGCAACATTGCAATCATGCTCATCATTCAAAGATTTAGTGCCAAACATTTTATTGCATTCTTCTTCTAACACTTTGGCACAATTTTCTAATCCATCATTATCAATAAAGACATTATAGAGATGAATTATATGTGGCAACCTCAATTCCATTTTTGTAGTTTTCTTTTATAAACCAAACTAGCGATAAAACAAGAAACTAAAAGATTCAATTGCAAGATCTAAAGATATGCAGTCTTTCTCACCTCCTGGCAATAGCACCAGAAAGAGCTTGATGTCTACTACGCAACCTTCTTGTGTAGACTTGTGTTGGGCCTCCAAGCGCGGAGTTTCATAGGACGGTAGCAAATTTCCATCAAGTGTATGACCTAAGGTTTATCAATCCGTGGGAGGCCTAGGATGAAGATGGTATCTCTCGAACAACCCTACAACCAAATACAAGAAATCTCTTGTGTCCCCAACACATCTACTACATTGGTAAATTGTATAAGTGCACTAGTTCGGCGAAGAGATGGTGATACAAGTGTAATATGGATAGTAGATATAGGTTTTTGTAATCTAAAAATAAAAAAGCAAGGTAACTAGTAAAAGAAGTGAGAAAAATGGTATTGCAATGCTTGAAAATAAGGCCTAGGGTTCATACTTTCACTAGTGCAAAGTCTCTCAACAATGGTAACATAATTAAATCATATGGCAATCCCTCAACGTCCGACAAAGAATCACTCCAAAGTTTCTATCGGAGAATGTAGGATGAAAACGTGCATCAACCCCTATGCATAGATTACCCCAATGTCACCTTGGGAATATGCGAGTTGAGTGCCAAACCATCCATCAAGTGAATCAATAGAACAACCCATTGTCACCATAGATATCCCATCGCAAGACATACATCAAGTGTTCTCAAATACAATTCTCAATCCAACATAATGAAAACCTCAAAGAGGAAGACTCAATTCATCATAACAAGATAGAGAGGGAGAAACACCATATGATCCAACTATAATAACAAAGCTCGCGGTACATCAAGATCGTGCCAAATAAAGAACATGAGAGAGAGAGAGATCAAACACATAGCTACTAGTACATACCCTCAGCCCCGAGGGTGAACTACTCCCTTCTCATCATGGAGACCGCCGGGATGATGAAGATGGCCTCCGGTGATGATTTCCCCCTCCGACAGGGTGCCAGAATGGGGTCCTGATAGGTTTTTCATGGCTACAGAGGCTTGCAGCGGAGGAACTTCTCATCTAGGGTTCTTTTCAGGGGTTTCCATATTTATAAGAATTTTTGGCATCAGAAACGCGTCAAGGGGGTGTCTGAGGGGCCCACAAGCCGGGGGCGGGGGGCTCGCCCTAGGGGTGTAGGCATGACCCCGAGGCTTGTGGCCTCCTCGGTCACTTCCTGGCACATCTCCGGTGCTTCAGGGGTCTCTTTTGGTCCATAAAAAATCTCAATAATTTTTCAGCTCATTCTGAGAACTTTTATTTCTGCACAAAAAACGACACCACGGTAGTTCTTCTTAAAACAACATTAGTCAGGGTTAGTTCTAATCAAATCATACCAAAACCATATAAAATTTTTGTAAACATGGCATGACTACTTCATAAATTATAGATACGTTGGAGATGTATCCATCTGTGCCTCCAATTCCTTAGTTGTGCTTAGTTTTCCCCACCCTCTCATTTTGCCTTGGTTTTGAGCAACTTTTCAGGGGCAAAAGTGAGGAAAATGTGAAGGAAAAAATTTTGAGTCATGGGGAAAAGTGAGTAAAAAGTTAACGAATGGGGAAAAGTGAGCACAACTAAGAGAAGAGGGGCATAGATTTAAATAACCCAAAATATAAATATTAAAATTTAATTGCTGCATGATTGTAATTTGTTCACCACACTACATTGTTATGCTTATGGGATACACCACTAGTGAACCTATGCCCCCTAAGTCTATTTTTGTTACTGAAATCTTCATTACAATTACTATTCTTTCCTCTACCCTTTTATCTATCTATCAATTCCTGTCATATCATGCAATTTAATCTTGTAACTAGCAGGATAAGAAGCTTGAAAACCTTCTTGATGTGTTGGGGACAAGTTTGTGTTGTGTTTTTGTGTGTAGGTACAAATGACTTTGTTTGCTGGAAGAACTCCTCCTGGTTTGATGAACTCTAGTTCACTACTGAGGAAATAATTATTGCTAGGTTACTTCATCCTTACACTTGTAGGTTACCATTGATAACCCACAAGTATAGGGGATCGCAACAGTTTTCGAGGGTAAGTATTTAACCCAAATTTATAGATTCGACATAAGGGGAGCCAAAGAATATTTGAAGGTATTAGCAGCTGAGTTGTCAATTCAACCACACCTGGAGATTAATTATCTGCATCAAAGTGATTAGTAGCACAGTAGTATGATAGTTTTGATGATAGCAGCAATAGTAACGGTAACAGTAACAGTGGTAGTAGTGATATTGTAGCAGTAACGATAGTGGTAGCAATAGTAGTAACTTAGCAAGAACAATATATGTTAAATTCGTAGGCATTGGATCGGTGACTTGTTGGATGATATTCATCATGTGACAGTCATAACCTAGGCGATACGGCACTAGCTCCAGTTCATCAATATAATGTAGGCATGTATTCCATAAATAGTCATACGTGCATTATTAAAAGAACTTGCATGACATGTTTTGTCCTACCCTCTCGTGGCAGCGGGGTCCATATTGGAAACTAAGGGATATTAAGGCCTCCTTTTAATAGAGAACCAAAACAAAGCAATAACACATAGTGAATACATGAACTCCTCAAACTACGATCATCACCGAGAGTGGGCCCGTTTGTTTTCACTCTGGGGTTGTCGGATCATAACCGTAGTAGGTGACTATAACTTGCAAGATTGGATCTAAAACATGGATATAATGATGAATTCATAAACGATTCAGATCTGAGTTCATGGCACCCGGGCCCAAAGTGATAAGCATTAAGCATAGCAAAGTCATAGCAACATCAATCTAAGAACATAGTGGATACTAGGGATCAGGCCCTAACAAAACTAACTCGATTACATGATGAATCTCATCCAACTCCTCACCGACCAGCGAGCCTATGAAGGAATTACTCACTCCCGGTGGGGAGCATCATGGAATTGGCGATGGAGATGGGTTGGTGATGACGAAGAACGATGACCCCCCTCTCCGGAGCCCAAAACAAACTCCAGATCTGCCCTCCCGAGGAAGAACAGGGCTTGGCGGCTGCTCCATCTCGTGGATCACGATAATTCTTTCTCCCTGATTTTTTCTGGAAATATGTGACTTTATAGCGGCAGGGGGGTCGTCTGCGGGGCCACCAGGTGGGTACAACCCACCTGGGCGCACCAGGAGAGGGGGGCGTGCCCTGGTGGGTTGTGCCCACCCAGGTGCCCCTCTCATGTAGGTCTTGGCTCCAGAAATTCTTATTACTGATATAAAAAATCCTCGCAAAGTTTCGTTCCATTCCGAGAACTTTTATTTCTGCACAAAAAAACACCATGGTAGTTTTGGTGAAAACAGCCTCAGTCTAGGGTTAGTTTCATTCAAATTATGCAAATTAGAGTCCAAAACAAGAGGAAAAGCGTGAGAAAAAGTAGGTACGTTAGAGACGTATCAACTCCCCAAGCTTAAATCTTTGCTTGTCCTCAAGCAATTCAGCTGATAAACTGAAAGTGAGAAAGAAAAACTTTTACAAACATTTTTGCTCTTGTTTGCATAAATAAGCTTAAACAGCACACAGGTTTTCAGCCAACACTATAACTAACCATGTCAGCAATAACATTTAAAGATTATAATGACTCATATCAATGACATAATCAGCTAGCGAGCAATAATAAAATATCTCAAAGAGCAACACGTTGTCAAAACAACCATGCTATAATATGATAATAGTGGTATCTCGCTAGCCTTTCTGAGACCGCAAAACATAAATGCAGAGCACCTCCAAAGTTCAAGTAGTGACTAAACATTGTAATTCATTATAGAAAAGATCTAGTCATGATGCACCCAACATTAGCTACACATAATTCATAAATCATGACATCTGTGCTCTACTCAGTTTCTGGCGCTTGTTTTAGAAGGTGGTGACACAACATAAAAGTAAATAAATAGTCCCTTCGCAGAGGGAAGCAGTGATTTGCAGAGGTGCCATAGCTCAATTTTTAAAATAGAGATGACATGCACCCTTCTTATTCACTTCACGACTATCAGTTATCAATTCTTCCATGCTAAGCACGCTAGTGGCGGTTCCCAAGCGATAAAAGTAAAGGTTTATGATACGCTCCAAGGTATCTATAATTTTTGATTGTTCCATGCTATTATATTACCCGTTTTGGATGTTTATGGGCTTTACTTTACATATTTATATCATTTTTAGGACTAACCTACTAACCGGAGGTCCAGCCCGTATTGCTATTTTTTTGCCTATTTTAGTATTTCGAAGAAAAGGAATATCAAACAGAGTCCAAATGGATTGTAAACTTCAGGAGCGTGATTTTTGGAATGAACGTGATCCAGAGGACTTGGAGTGCAAGTCAAGAAACAGCCGAGGCGGCCACGAGGGTGGAGGGCGCGCCCACCCCTACAGGGCACACCCCTATCTCGTGGGCCCCTCGGGCAGCCACCGACCTACTTCTTCCTCCTATATATACCCACGTACCCCGTGAACATCCAGGGAGCCAACGAAAAACTATTTCCACCGCCGTAACCTTCTGTATTTGCGAGATCCCATCTTGGAGCCTTCGCCGGCGCTCCGTCGGAGGGGGAATCGACCATGGAGGGCTTCTACATCAACGCCATAGTTCCTCCGATGAGTTGTGAGTAGTTTACCATAGACCTTCGGGTCCATAGTTATTAGCTAGATGGCTTCTTCTCTCTTTTTGGATCTCAATACCATGTTCTCCTCGATCTTCTTGGAGATCTATTCAATGTAACTCTTTTTGTGGTGTGTTTGTCGAGATCCGATGAATTGTGGGTTTATGATCAAGTTTATCTATGAGAAATATTTGAATCTCCTATGAATTCTTTTATGTATGATTGAGTTATCTTTGCAAGTCTCTTCGAATTATCAGTTTGGTTTGGCCTACTAGATTGATCTTTTTTGTAATGGGAGAAGTGCTTAGCTTTGGGTTCAATCTTGTGGTGTCCTTTCCTAGTGACAGCAGGGGCAGCAAGGCACGTATTGTATTGTTGCCATCGAGGATAATAAGATGGGGTTTATATCATATTGCATGAGTTTATCCCTCTACATCATGTCATCTTTCTTAATGCGTTACTCTGTTCTTATGAACTTAATACTCTAGATGCATGCTGGATAGCGGTCGATGTGTGGAGTAATAGTAGTAGATGCGGGCAGGAGTCGGTCTACTTGTCACGGACGTGATGCCTATATACATGATCATGCCTAGATAATCTGATAATTATTCACTTTTCTATCAATTGTTCGACAGTAATTTGTTCACCCATCGTAATACTTATGCTATCTTGAGAGAAGCCACTAGTGAAACCTATGGCCCCCGGGTCTATCTTTTATCATATAAGCTTTCAATCTACTTTTATTTGCATCTTTAATTTTCCAATCTATATTATAAAATACCAAAAATATATTTATCTTATCATACTATCTCTATAAGATCTCACTTTTGCAAGTGGCTATGAAGGGATTGACCACCCCTTTATTGCGTTGGTTGCGAGTTCTTTGTTTGTTTGTGTAGGTGCGTGGGACTTTTGAGGAGCCTCCTACTGGATTGATACCTTGGTTCTCAAAAACTGAGGGAAATACTTACGCTACTATTCCTGCATCACCCTTTCCTTTTCAAGGAAAACCAACGCAAGCTCAAGACGTAGCAAGAAGGATTTCTGGCGCCGTTGCCGATGAGGCTTCCACCAAGTCAAGTCAAGATTTGACCTCCCGCCAACGTGCGATTTCTGGCGCCGTTGCCGGGGAGGTCTTAACTCAAGTCAAGACATACCAAGTACCCATCACAAACTCATCTCCCTCGCATTTACATCACTTACCATTTTCCTCTCATTTTCCTCTCCCCCACTTCACCCTTGTCGTTTTATTCGCCCTCTCTTTCCCAATCTTCTCTCTCTCTCTTTCGTTTGCCTTTTTCTGTTTGCTCGTGTGTTACATCGTTTACCTTGTCGTAATGGCTAGTTCCTTATCCGCTCCTATGCCTCCCGAGTTTGAAGTTCTTCACTTCAAGCAAAGGCAAGGAGAAAACTTAAAAGATGCTTAGTATAGGATGATGGAATCTTATCGCACTTGCACCATAGAGGTGAATTTTAGAATTCTACTTCGCAATTTTTATGTTGGGCTAAATATGTCGCATAGACAACTCTTGGATTGGATTGCCAAGGGAAATTTTATTGAAATTGATCCTAGTATTGTGCATGAAATTATAGAGGGAATAGTGGGAACAGTACCTCAAAAAGGGGGACCACATCCTACCCAATAAGAAACACAAGTGTTCGGAAAGATTTTCGAAGTAACAAAAATATTAGAAAAGTCTCTTGAGCCTCTTAAAAGTGTTAGCGGAAATCTTTCACCGCATGAATATGTTGATTACTCAATAAGCGGTTGGATTCTTTAGATTTAAAAATTTCCGAGTATGAAGGGAAACGTAAAGAACCTCCCGGAGACTCCACTAAAAAACTGAAAATTAAAGATGGCACTACTTAGATCTATCCTCGCTTTTAAGCCTAGCTAGGGGCGTTAAACGATAGCGCTAGTTGGGAGGCAACCCAATTTTATTTGTGTTTTTATTTTTGTTTATGTTTAGTAATAAATTTTGCATCTACCTTCTGTTTAGATGTGTTTTTATGTTTTAATTAGTGTTTGTACCAAGTAGAACCTATAGGATAACCTATGGTGATAGTTAATTTGATTCTGCTAAAAACAGAAACTTTGTGAGCACGAAATTAGTTTTGTTAAATCACATAAACGTACTTTTGCGTTGATTCTTTTTTCTGTATATCAATATAAAAACTTCCCAGGACTTCCTATTTTGGTAGGAGTTTTAGAGTTCCAGAAGTTTTCGTGGGTTACAGATTGCTACAGACTGTTCTGTTTTTGACAGATTCTGTTTTTCGTGTGTTGTTTGCTTATTTTGATGCATCTATGGCTAGTATTAAGTGGTATGAACCATAGAGAACTTGAAATACAGTAGGTTTAACACCAATATAAATAAAGACTGAGTTCATTACAGTACCTTATGTGGTGGTTTTGCTTTCTTTCACTAATGGAGCTTATGAGATTTCCTGTTGAGTTTTGTGTTGTGAAGTTTTCAAGTTTTGGGTAAAGATTTGATGGACTATGGAATAAGGAGTGGCAAGAGCCTAAGCTTGAGGATGCCCATGGCACCCCAAGATATTCAAGAATAGCCAAAAGCCTAAGCTTGGGGATTCCCCCGGAAGGCATCCCCTCTGTCGTCTTCGTTTATCGGTAGCTTTACTTGGAGCTATATTTTTATTCGCCACATGATGTGTGTTTTGCTTGGAGCGTCCTGTATGATATTAGTATTTGCTTTTTAGTTTTCCACAATCATCCTTGCTGTATACTCCTTTTGGGAGAATCCCACTTGATTGGAATTTATTAAAATACTCTATGTGCTTCACTTATATCTTTTGAGCTAGATAGTTTTTGCTCTAGTGCTTCACTTATATCTTTTAGAGCACGACAGTGGCTTAATTTTGTAGAAATTGCTAGTCTATCATGCTTCACTTCTATTATTTTGAGAGTCTCTTAGAATAGCATGGTATTTGCTATGGTTATAAAATTGGTCCTAGAATGGTGGGCATCCAAGTTGGGTATAATAAAAACTATCATAGGAAGTGAATTGGATGCTATGCTCAATTTGATACTTGATAATTGTTTTGAGATATGGAGGTAGTGATATTAAAGTCATGCTAGTTGGGTGATTATGAATTTAAAGAATGCTTGTGTTGAAGTTAGCAAATCCCGTAGCATGCACGTATGGTTAAAGTTGTGTAACAAATTTGAAACATGAGGTGTTATTAGATTGTGCATCCTTGTGAGTGGTGGTCGGGGACGAGCGATGGTCTTTTCCTACCAATCTATCCCTCTAGGAGCATGCACGTAGTGCTTGGTTTTTGATGACTTGTAGATTTTTGCAATAAGTATATGATTTATTTTGACTAATGTTGAGTCCATGGATTACACGCACTTTTACCTTTCCATCATTGCTAGCCTCTTCGGTACCGTGCATTGCCCTTTCTCACCTTGAGAGTTGGTGCAAACTTCGCCGGTGCATCCAAACCCCGTGATATGATACGCTCTATCACACATAAACCTCCTTATATCTTCCTCAAAACAGCCATCATACCTACCTATTATGGCATTTCCATAGCCATTCCGAGATATATTTCCATGCAACTTTCCACCATTCCGTTTATCATCATGACACGCATTACTATTGTCATATTGCCATTGCATGATTATGTAGTTGACATCATATTTGTGGCAATGCCACTTTGCATAAATTTTCATGCATGTCACTCTTGATTCATTGCCCATCCCGGTACACCGCTGGAAGAATTCATAAAGAGTCATATCTTGTTCTAGTTTTGAGTTGTAAATAATGAGTTGTAAATCAATAAAAGTGTGATGATCATCATTATTAGAGCATTGTCCCCCACCCCCAAAAAGAAAGGCCAAAAGAAGAAAGGCCAAAGAAAAAAAGAAAAAAAGAAGAAAGGCCAAAAGAAAAAAAAGAAAGGCCCAAAAAAATAAAAATAATAAAAATAATAAAAATGGGGCAATGTTACTATCTCTTTTTCCACACTTGTGCTTCAAAGTAGCACCATGTTCTTCATATAGCGAGTCTCATATGTTGTCACTTTCATATACTAGTGGGAATTTTTCATTATAGAACTTGGCTTGTATATTCCTATGATGGGCTTCCTCAAAATGCTCTAGGTCTTCATGAGCAAGCAAGTTGGATGGACACCCACTTAGTTTTCTTTTGTTGAGCTTTCATACATTTATAGCTCTAGTGCATCCGTTGCATGGCAATCCCTACTCCTCATGTTGACATCAATTGATGGGCATCTCCATAGCCCATTGATTATCATCGTCAATGTGAGACTTTCTCCTTTTTTGTATTCTCCACACAATCCCCATCATCATATTCAATTACACCCATAGAGCTATATCCATCGCTCATGCTCATGTATTGCATGAAAGTTGAAAAATTTTGAGATTGTTTAAGTGCGAAATAATTGCTTGGCTTGTCATCGGGGGTGTAGAATTTGCGAGCATTTTTGTGTGATGAAAATGAAGCATAACCTAACTATATGATTTTTGTAGGGATGAACTTTCTTTAGCCATGTTATTTTGAGAAGACATGATTGCTTTGATTAGTATGCTTGAAGTATTACTATTTCTTATGTCAATATGAGCTTTTGTTTTGAATCATTTGAATCTGAACATTCATGCCACAATAAAGAAAATTACATTGAAACTTATCCTAGGTAGCATTCCACATCAAAAATTCTGTTTTTTTATCATTTACCTACTCGAGGACGAGCAGGAATTAAGCTTCGGGATGCTTGATACGTCTCCAACGTATCTATAATTTTTTATTGTTCCATGCTATTATATTACCCTTTTTGGATGTTTATGGGCTTTACTTTACACATTTATATCATTTTTGGGACTAACCTACTAACTGGAGGCCCAACCCGTATTGCTGTTTTTTTTGCCTATTTTAGTATTTCGAAGAAAAGGAATATCAAACGAAGTCCAAACGGAATGAAACCTTCGGGAGCGTGATTTTTTGGAATGGAAGTGATCCAGAGGACTTGGAGTGCAAGTCAAGAAGCAGCCAAGGCGGCCACGAGGGTGGAGGGCGCACCCACCCCTACAGGGTGTGCCCCCCTATCTCGTGGGCCCCTTGGGAGGCCACCGGCCTACTTCTTCCTCCTATATATACCCACGTACCCCGAGAACATCCAGGGAGCCAACGAAAAACTATTTCCACCACCGCAACCTTCTGTATCTGCGAGATCCCATCTTGGAGCCTTCGCCGACGCTCCGCCGGAGGGGGAATCAACCACGGAGGGCTTCTACATCAACACCATAGCCCCTCCGATGAGTTGTGAGTAGTTTACCACAGACCTTCGGGTCCATAGTTATTATCTAGATGGCTTCTTCTCTCTTTTTGGATCTCAATACCATGTTCTCCTCGATCTTCTTGGAGATCTATTCGATGTAACTCTTTTTGTGGTGTGTTTGTCGAGATCCGATGAATTGTGGATTTATGATCAAGTTTATCTATGAGAAATATTTGAATCTCCTATGAATTCTTTTATGTATGATTGAGTTATCTTTGCAAGTCTCTTCGAATTATCAGTTTGGTTTGGCCTACTAGATTGATCTTTTTTGTAATGGGAGAAGTGCTTAGCTTTGGGTTCAATCTTGTGGTGTCCTTTCCCAGTGGCAGTAGGGGCAGCAAGGCACGTATTGTATTGTTGCCATCGAGGATAATAAGATGGGGTTTATATCATATTGCATGAGTTTATCCCTCTACATCATGTCATCTTTCTTAATGAGTTACTCTGTTCTTATGAACTTAATACTCTAGATGCATGCTGGATAGCGGTCGATGTGTGGAGTAATAGTAGTAGATGCAGGAAGGAGTCGGTCTACTTGTCACGGACGTGATGCATATATACATGATCATGCCTAGATAATCTCATAATTATTCGCTTTTCTATCAATTGCTCGACAGTAATTTGTTCACCCACCATAATACTTATGCTATCTTGAGAGAAGCCACTAGTGAAACCTATGCCCCCCGGGTCTATCTTTTATCATATAAGCTTTCAATCTACTTTTATTTGCATCTTTACTTTTCCAATCTATATTATAAAATACCAAAAATATATTTATCTTATCATACTATCTCTATCAGATCTCACTTTTGCAAGTGGCCGCGAAGGGATTGACAACCCCTTTATTGCGTTGGTTGCGAGTTCTTTGTTTGTTTGTGTAGGTGTGTGGGACTTTTGAGGAGCCTCCTACTAGATTGATACCTTGGTTCTCAAAAACTGAGGGAAATACTTACGCTACTATTCCTGCATCACCCTTTCCTTTTCAAGGAAAACCAACGCAAGCTCAAGACGTAGCAGTTTACTCCCCCTCCACCATCAATCACACTCCATGGCTTGTCCGAAACAATGGGTGTCGTCCATACCAATATCAGTCCCGGGGGATGTTTGTTCAATTATTTGCATTTTTGAGTTCGGGACTGGGAATCCCTATTACACCCCATTTTCTCGTGCGATGACGAGTGAATAAACACTCAACCTGAGAATAACCCGGTTAGCATGGAAGATATCGACCACCTCCTGTCGTTCCATGAACGATCCAGGCACACAAAATGGATAATTTTTTAGAAGTTTTTAGAGGTGGCACATGCAAATTTACTTAGGACGGCAGGGTAATACCGCATATAGGTAGGTATGGTGGACTCATCTGGAATAACTTTGGGTTCAAGGTTTTTGATGTACAAACAGAATTCCCACTTAGTACAGGCGAAGGCTAGCAATTTAGATTGCGAAGCGACCAGCTAGAGAGCTACAACGATCATAACCATGCATTATGTGTAAGTAACATTGGACACTAGCATGAGTAGGATATGGGCACCATGAACATAAATATAATAGAGGTTATGTTGGTTTTGATTCAACTACCTCCATGAACATGTGCCAAGTCAAGACACTCGAACATTCAGTGGAGGATACCATATCATCATACTACATCACAATCATTTTAACGCTATGTTGATGTCCAGGATAAATCATTATCAACCCAGCTACTTATGCATGGCATGAGAAACTATAATCTCTAATTGTCATTGCAAACATGTTTAATCATAATGGGCTGAATCATGGATACTAGGTTAAACATATTTACAAAAACAGAACAAGTCGAGTTCATACCAGTTTCTCCCTGCCACGGCCAGTTCATCGAATATCGTCATTATTGCCTTTCACTTGCATGACCGAACGATATGAAAATAATAATAGTGCAAGAGTGCCATGGACTAAGATGGAATCTGCAAGACATTTTATTCAACAGGAGAAGACAAGGTAAAATGTGCTCTTATTATTTCAACAATTATTCATATGAGAGCCCTCAACATTTTCATCGTGGTCTTCTCCTCGGTACAACTAGAATAGAAGGAAAAGAAATTCAGAGAAACACGCTGAAGGAGTCTTTGATTTTCTAGAACGGGCAAATAAAAGGGAAAAGCAAAAATGAGAAAAACTATTTACACGGGAAAGCTCCCAACAAGCAAAAGAAGAACAAGGAAGTCTTTTGGGTTTTCTTTTTAATACTAATAAGCACGCAAAGAAAGTAAATTACTACAACTAATTTTTTGGTTTTTCTAAAGTTTTTCAGATACACAAGAAGAAAGCAGGAAAATAAATCTAAGCATGGATGATATAATGAAAAAGTGTGAACACCGACTAATGAAATTGTGGACATGAATGTAAGGTAGGTGGAAACACGTACTCCCCGAAAGCTTAAGCTTTTGGCCTAAGTTGGTAATCGATCAGTAGCCTAGAGGGTAGAAGTCTGCATGGAAGCTCACAGAGGCTCTCGGTGCGGATGCCTCGACACGTCGTGCTGCCACCACTGCTGCATTATGAGCTCGGGCCTCGCTCTCAAGAACAAAATATATCCTCGCTGTGATAATCAAAAAGAGCAGGCGCAGGCAAATGTGTGTGCACAACAGAGGTTTGGTTAAACAACAAATTATAAGTGAAGTCATGAATTTTTCCTTTGAGGATCTTATGGCTTTTTAAAGCCGCAAAATCTAAATATTGCATGGGTAGGATAGGGTCAAAGGGCAAAGGTGAAACACCCAGCTCTCGTGCCAAACATGTGGCATAAATTCCCCCATAGAACCAGCTACTATTAACATTATTCTGAAGTCTACATGCAACAATCACTCCAAGGTTATAATTCCATTCACCAGTGAGAGCTGTGTGAATGAGGCTCAAGTCTGTCACACAAAGTATGCTCACTACAAAAAAAAAGACACATCTGTGACATTTTGGGCCGAACGATTTTTTTTCTGTCATACATATGACACTTCTATGACGATAATTGTGACAAAACCCGGTATCATCATAGATGTGGTGGGCTCCTACTTCTATGACAAAAAATCATGAGACAAAATGGGCTTTTCGTCCTGGTTGGCCAGAGACGTAGCTACATGACATTCTTTGGGCCGTCCATGACGGAAAAAACCGTGGTAGAAGCGAGGGGGAGGAAAATTTCAGGGAGTTGCCGGTTACAGTGGGAGAGCGATGCACGTTTCTCTCGTACAGGTATGCATGTGTGTGCGAGGTGTTGGCTCTAATTGAACCCGAGCGAGGCGTTGAGCTCTAACTGAACCCGAGCGATTGCACTACAGGCTACGCGTTAATGAACCCGAGTGATCGATCGATGGCTGTTAATTGAACCCGACGGAGCGATTCCTTCGCTACTGCTGCTAACTGAAGCCGATCGATGCTGCCTTTGGGATGAACAGTGAGCATTGCAGGGGGGGTTGGATGAACAGTGAGTGGTGGCGTTGCCTCTAGATGAACAGGAACCCGTGGTGTGGAGGGCTGGATGAACAGTAGACGGTGGAAGGGTGCCCGTGGAGGGGTGGTTGAACAGGACCCCGTGGTGTGGAGGGATGGATGAACAGTAGACAGTGGAGGGGTGCCCGTGGAGGGGTGGGTGAACAGTAGCCGGTGGAGTAGCGCACGGTGGAGGCTGGATGAACAGGAGCCCGTGGAGGCTGGAGGAGGTCGACGGTAGCCCGTGGAGGCTGGAGGAGGTCAACGGTGGAGATGAACAGTATCCCGTGGAGTCCCGTTTTGCGGTAAGCCACACCCCTCCCCCCCGTTTCGACCGTAGCGCTCCAACACAATTCCATTTCGTCCTTTTTGTGGTACGCCACACCCCTCCCGATCAACAGGACCCCCGTTTCAACCGTAGGAGGTCCGTTTCCTCTGTTTTGCGGTACGCCACACCCCTCCCGATCAACAGGACCCCCGTTTCGACCGTAGCACTCCAACACAAGTCCGTTTTGTCCGTTTTGCGGTACGCCACACCCCCCGATCAACAGGACCCCTGTTTCGACTGTAGGAGGTCCGTTTCGTCCGTTTTGCGGTATGCCACACCCCTCCCGATCAACAGGACCCCGTTCCAAACGTGGCTGGTCGAACACAAGGCCGTTTCCTCCGTTGTGCGGAACGCTAGGCCTCGTTTCCACCGCCTGTTCCATCCAAGCCGGTTGGCTCCCACGCGTTCCGTTGCCTCCCGATGAACACGACACATTCCGTTGCCACCCCATGAACACGACGACGACGCTGTTTCTCCATTCCGACCCAGCCATATACGTATGCGCGAGTAGGCGTTCGAGACCCTGCCCGTATGTACGTACGTGGCTGTATTTTCTTTCTTGCACCCTCGCCACTGTACGTACATGTACATGCTACGTGCGCGCCTCTACTACGACACGTGCGTGCCTCTACATCGACCAGTATGTATGTACACGTTTGCGACCAGAATGACAACGATACGTACGCTTCGACCAGGTGGGTCCCGACTGTCAGGCATTTCCTTTCCTATGAAGATGTAGCTGGTGGGTCCCAGCAGTCAGGGGGCGAATCGTTTTGGTTTTTTTTGCCCGGACGCACTTCCTTGCATTCGAAGATGTAGCTGGTGGGTCCCAACAGTCAGGGGGCGAATCATTTTTCTTTCGGACGCACTTCCTTGCGTGCGAAGATGTAGCTGGTGGGTCCCAGCAGACAAGGGGAAACATTTTTTTCGCAAAATACGATCGCCCGTCCGGTGGGTCCCCGCTGTCAGGTGGAGGAATAATTATTTTGCGTGTAATAAGGAGGCACTTCCTTGCTGCGGTCGTGGACCCAGCTGTCAGCCTCTCCATGTACAGTCCACGTCCGATGGAAGCCATTCCTTGACCACGTTGACCAAGCCGTGCCGAGAGAACCAGGGCGGTGGACGACGGTGAGGCCTAGGAAGGGGACGCCGCGGAGCCGGGGAAGACGCGATAGTGGATGCCCACGCGTAGAGGAGTATGAGGGGTCACTCGTTTGGCTGCAGTGTGAGGCTGCCGTCGCCGCAGAATAACAGGGGGTGTTGATGCGTAGAGGGATGGCCTGGCAGCGGTGGGAGTAGTAGGGGCGATGAGGCCTCCGCGGCATCACAGCCGGCCATGGGCGGCAGGAGCAGGCGGCACGACCGACGCTGCTTTGGGCGGCTGGAGCAAGAAGACCAGAGGTTGAAGAAGCACTACGGCCGTTGGATGGACATCGTACGGTCACTAGAGCTAGAATCGTTCATATATTGACTAAAGTTGAGAAAGGCCTCCATCCCAGTCAACTTAGTAGGCCCATAAGTCTGCCTCCCACCAAGGTTGGTCCCAGCTAGCAGGGGGTATTCATTTTTTTGTGCGTAATAAGGAGGCACTTCCGGTGGGTCCGAGCTGACAGTGGGGGGGGGACGTTTTTTCGTGAAATACGGTGACCCGACCTGTGGGTCCCAGCAGTCAGGGGGAAACGTTTTTTTTCACGAAATACTAGTGGCCCGTCCAGTGGGTCCCAGCTGTCAGGTGGAGGAATAATTATTTTCCTCGTAATAAGGAGGCACTCCCTTGCGGCTGCCGTGGACCCAGCTGTCAGCCTCTCCATGTACAATACTCTTCCGATGGAAGTCGGTCGTTGACCACATTGACCACACCGCGCCGAGAGCACCACGGCAGTGGATGACGGCGAGGCCTAGGAAGGGGACGACACGAAGCCGGGGAAGATGCGGCAGTGGAAGCCCGCGCGGAGAGGAGTACGAGGGTTCACCGGTTCGGCTACGGTGTGAGGCTGCCGTCGCCGCAGAATAACAGGGGGTGTGGGTGAGTAGAGGGATGCCCTGGCCAGCGGTGGGAGTAGTAGGGGCGCTGAGGCCTGCGCGGCAGCACAGCCAGCCACGGGAGGCGGGAGCAGGCGGTCCCGCCGGCGCTGCTTTGTCGGCTGGAGCAAGAAGATCAGAGATTGAAGAAACACGACGGCCGTTGGATTGACATCCAACGGTTACGTCTGCTAGAATCTTTTGTTGACGTAGTATATAATAACTAAAAAAATCTTGCATACATGTCAACTAAACCGGCCCACATGTCAGACCACTCCCTCTTTTTTTAATAATTTATATATAGCTCATGGCAACTTCTTATGCAATTTATTGTAGTCATTTTTTTGGTTGGCCAGGGCCAATTTCGCATATTTCTGTGGGTTCCAAACTATTTTTAATACCGAAATGTCGAGCCAGATTTAAAGTACTTTGAAGATATATTTGAATTAGCTTAATGCCCAGTGAAATAGGAATCTGAAAATGTGAAAAAAATCAGAAATTATAAAGTAATTGTCAATTTGTCATCTGTTTTTATATTTACAACCCATTTCATATTACTTTCAAGATTGGCAGGCCTCTTGAAAGAGTTGCAGCCCATCAGGGCGTAGAAAAATAAGTAGGCCTGGATTGGGTATTCTTCAGAAAAAATAAACTGGGCTCATTTTCACAAAGAAAAAATAGCTGGGCTGGTCACATGGTGAACATAAAATATAAGCCTGGGCAAGACGGGCCACAACCTAGTTCAAACCCTGCTCCGTCTCAACAATACCAAACAAAAAAAATACTGCTCGAGTAGCTACGTCCCAGGTGTCAGCCGATCTTGTGCTGTTCTCTTATCTATTGACTATATACGCTCACAATGTCGTGGGTCCCAGATGTCAGGAAAACACTAGGAGGAAGCATTTT
Organism: Triticum dicoccoides; assembly: GCF_002162155.2. NCBI lineage: Eukaryota > Viridiplantae > Streptophyta > Magnoliopsida > Poales > Poaceae > Triticum > Triticum dicoccoides. The sequence goes on along the minus strand of NC_041383.1, from coordinate 133,157,055 downwards.
ATTTTTCCATACGCTGATGTGGTGGGCCCCTACTGTCATCCTCTCCACGTACTTCTGCCGATTCTTGTTGTTTGTTGACCATATTGACAACGCCAGAGGGCGGCCCTGCGGTGAGCGCACCAAAGCGCGCGGAGGACATCAGCGTTAACGATTTAGGAGACGGTGGGGCGGTGATGCGTGCACTGAGGCGCAGCCAACCGTGGTAGGCGGAAGCAGGCGGCCCCGCCGGTGCTAGTTTGGTTTTGGTGGCTGGAGGAAGACAGGACTGAAGAAACGCGACAGACTGTAAAAGCAGCAGGAGTACTTAACAACCTTAACTGAAACCAGCAGGGGCACTTAACAACCAAAGCCGAAAGCAGTATGAGTACTTATACAGGTTCAACCGTACAAAGCACGCCTTGAACAGTGCTACTTTGCCTACAGTTAACCAAGGGTGAGGCCGCCAAGCCCCAGGACAAGGCCCAGGCGCCACCCCGCGCATCCACAACCTTCTGAAAGCGGCTTCATCTCGCAACGTGGTCAATAAACAGGATATTCGCTTTAGAGCCATGGAAAAGCATGAACATAATCTTCTGTCCTATTCTCCAAGATGGACGGGCCTTCATTATTTTAGACCACCCACGAATAAGTATCTTTTCACCTCCAAGGGGAATTGAGTAGGTTGACATAAACATCATGTTGTGACCAAGCGCAAGTCTGACCCGACCATGGTTAGGCATCTGTATAGGAACAATAGAACTCGGCAGTTCCTGTTTAACGAAGATCACAGCTGTAAAATTGTGTATAAGCAATAGTTTATGAACAACATATATAACAGAAAACAACTCGTACCATAAGTTTCTCGACACAGTTGGACCTGTTCAACGAGTGTAGCAGTGGCACACATATCCCACGTGGCCTTCCATCATTGAAACGCCCCACAAGGACCTCAAGATGATCAATAAAGTGTAGGAACTTGTGGATGTCGATCCAGTCAACTTCAGTGCCATTAGTAACAACCGAGTTATTACAGAGTAACAAACAAGCAGACTTCTTAACTCTGAAAAAACCTACACGTGCCACCAATTATAAGAAAATATTAGTTAGAAGTAGCATCTTCGTGAGAGACTCGTTGCTACTTCTAAAGTTAAATTGTGATTAGTTAGACAGAATAGGTGGATTAGGAAGTAATCGAGGTAACAAGCAAGAACCAGATATAAAACTAACATGGATGAACAATTGGAACGACGTTGGGGTGGAAGACTGCAGTGAAGATGAGACCAGGTTCTGCTATTTCCATCAACATTCGTGCGCCAACTTTTAGTCTGTAACACTTGAGAAAGTTTATCCAAGTTCGGCCATAAAAAAAGCAGCGATCTTCTTGGTTCATGAACCCAACTCGGAAGTAATATCCATGGCTTGTCTTCACTGTGACCATTAAACTAGTGTATTCAGTTATGGCAAGGCCGAGCATCTTGAGTACATGTGTTCTGGCAGAGCAAATAATACACTACAGGAAAAATAATATGAGAACACAACATGTTCAAAAGAAAACACCCTCCCGGATAGAGAAGAGGATTCCAGGAACATACTGTGCACATTTCAAAATGCTGTGGTAGGATGAGAAGGAACAAGTGTGGCGTCTCGCCGAAGGCGCAGAAATCTGTAGGGTACTCGCACTTTGGGCACTGCAACTGAAACACACTAGATTCAATACGAAGAAAAATGCATCAACGGCGGCGGCTGCCATCCTAGGATTACCTGCGACCAAGGGACTTGGATTTATTGGGGATGGATGAAGAATTCGTACCTGGTTCTCCATGACAAAACCCTACGCAATCGCCGAGCGGGGTTTTTCTCTAAACAAGCAGACGAGGGAGAAGGGGATTCAGGCCTAGTGAAATATTGCCGCTTCATCCGTCTAGCTTACTGCTAAAGCTGGAAAGGGGGGGTTGTGATTTTATGGCTCATTGGGCATTACTGCGGTGCTACAACTGGGGTGTGTCTACCGTGAAGTTGTGCACTCTAATTTGTGCATATGGCACGTGGACCCTATTGCCGGTTGCCCCACATATCAGCGAAAGGAAGTAGAAAGACAGGAGTAACTAGTTACACATAAATATATATTTTGACAGAGAGATACTCCGTCTGTAAAGGAATATACAAATCTTTTATATCATAGGCTCACCTTACTGAGAAATATACTCCCTCTGCAACGCACGGGCATTATGGGGGTTCAACTTTTTTTTATGGGGTTCAATTGAGAATATAATACTCAGATAGGCTCATGGTTCTGGACTTTGGGCCGCAGGCCGACCCTGCATGTTTGGGGGCCCATGTGTTCTACCTCAGCGCTTTTCATATTGCAAGCGAGCGGTACTGCGCTGGTTTTAGATGTTGTCGCAAGGCGAATACACAAAATTGAATAAAGCACAACAGCTGTTGGAGTGAAATCGAACGAAGTTCCTAACCAGCAATCAGAGTTGCAATTCTATCAACGATATACCATGTGATAAATAATAATGTCGTACTACTTATACACACAGGACACTTGTTTCACCATGCCAGATTATTACATCAAAATCTCTCGGAGGATAGATTAGTTCGGCAGTTGCGTGCTAGTACTGAAGAATTTCAAAGTTGATTTGGACCAGCTCTCCTTGCCGAGAAAGTTCGATTTTGACATCATCCCCTACCGCAAGATATGATTTAGATTTGAACCTTGACCATCCTTTAGCATCAATCATCATGCGACCATCCTTTGTACTTACGGTATATTGAGCAGGTTCATTCACACCAAGGTTGCGCATGGTAAGAGAAGCTTGGCCGCGGTCGCCCGGATTGTTGAACGACTCCCTCGTTGCTCTAGGAATTCTCTGTTTGAAAACAAGAAGATATACCCAAACAGTTAGATCAACACAGTGAATTATGTGAAACAACATGGAAAGAAAAAAGAACGAAGCACTTGGGCGGCCAATGCTTACCAAGAAGGTGGACATATCAGTTTTTGTAAGGACTTTGGTATATGAAGTGCGAACTGCAGCCCAGTCTATTGCCGGTGCAACTGCATGGGCCGGACCAAATGTAAGTGCAAGTGTTGATGCAGGTGCCGAAGCCGCTGTTGCTGCCGGAGATGGTGCTCCTTGTAGAGCTGGTGCCGGTGTCGATGCCCAATCCTCCGGTAGATCAGACTGATCCGCTGACGCGGTCGGTGCCCAATCCTCAGCTGGATCAGACTGAGCTGCTGCTGCTGTCAGTGCTAGAGCAACTGCCGGTGCTCGATTTGTGCGAGACAGCAACGATCGTGTCTGGTCTGCTATGATCAGCTTTCTAACTTGACTAGGATCCGTGACCGTGATCCAGTTTTTTTCTTCATTTCTTTTAAACGTGAGAAGGACTAATTGTGGCGTTTTTGTTAAACCAAACTGCAGTTCATCATAGGGATTCAGCTTGTACTCAGACAACAGATTGATCCAATTTTTCCAGTAATATAAGTGATGGACAGTGCCTTCGTTACTGACATGACATAAGAAGTGAAACCTGCAAAAATAGCCATCGTAGAGCAAACCAAACGGTTTATTCTGTGATGAATGTCACATGGCAAAACCTGCATCGTAAAATTGCAGGAAAAGAAAGAAAACATGACATTAAATCAATAAGATTTAGACAGTAAATCAATAAGATTTACTTGATGTGACACGAGCGAATCCTTACCAGGAAATCACTATGTTTAAGTACTAAACAGAAGATTGATCATCCAAGTATGCGTGGCATGCAGGGTCCCTGCCTACTCCCACAAGTAGGACAGTCCAAAGGTCGTGATAAATCGTATGGACCGAACATCCATGGGACTGGAAATCCCGGTGGGTGCGATAAACCCTGAAATGCATACAGATATTTGAGTGTAACCATAATTGATAAACCGTCCTCACAAAAAATATGATCTGGATACTTCAAAATGTACAGACTGAATTGAGTGGACAGACATTAACATAAACCGTTCTCAAGACTGACCACACACCAAAAGCGGCAGTACTAATAAACAATACAAGGTTCACAAACACAAATCAAGTACTGAACAATAGTACTTACTACAAACAAGCAGAGTTGCACTAACTAAACTCTGCAGACTATTTCTTGCCACTGACCTACGGGATGAACCCTGCATAACTGACTAGGCCATGGACTTCGTGTGAGATGTCTACATGCACCATCACCATCTTGTCAACCTTGGAGAACCTAACAGAGTGGTCTTTCCACTCATAAACTTGTTGATGAAGACAGGTCGCATCAGATTTGTTGGGAAGCTTTACAAGAACAACACCCTTCGTAATCGAAGGCACAACCAGGAAATTGTTGCGGTCAAGTACAACCTCGAGAACACGCCCGACAACAATGCTACAGGAAAACACTAGTTCAGGACACGTGGCGACAAGGACACATCAGCTGGATAGTTTAGCAGTAGAACTCATCATTAGGTCTTCTAGTTCACACGACATGACTTTGAGAACTTCATCTCCACCGCGGACCTGGTTCTAATTCAAACAGAAACCATATTTCATTACTACCTCTGTTCAGAAATATAAGATGATTTTCGATATTATACTCCATATATGACTACATATACGCACAGAAATGAGTGAACAAAGACACTAGAACATGTCTTCAAAGGCATGAGAGCAGAGGGATGACATGCAATATCCATAACACAAGTTACTGAGGCAAATATACCCTCTTAAAAGGTAGCATTGATGTTCATAAAGTACTCCCTCCGTCCCAAAATTCTTGTCTTAGATTTGTCTAGATACGGATGTATCAAGTCACATTTTAGTGTTAGATACATCCGTATCTAGACAAATCTAAGACAAGAAATTTGGGACAGAGGGAGTAGCTGAAAGTAATCTATACGAAATCAGTGTCAACCTCTCGCATGTTTTGGTCAAAAGAGGAATTTAGAACCGTCATTTGGCACACTAAAATCACATGCAAGATCACCCAGAAAGTTGTACTACCAGTACTAGTACTGCGTGTTAGATGAAAAAACACGATCAAGATCGAGAAAAAGATCGTCAACAAGAGACATTATCTGGACTTGCTTAATGAGGGATCCCGGAGAGGGGGGCTTGGACAGGGCGATGGCTTTGAGCTTGTCTGCGGTAGTCTCGGTGGGGTGCTTGCGCTTCTTCCTACCATGAGCCTCGACGGTTTTGGCCAGAGCCATAGACATCACGTCGGCCGGTGCTCCGGCGTCCATCCAAGAGAGGAAGCTGAGAGAGAAGAGTGAAAGGAGGAACGAGATGAGGGAGAAGCAAAGCGAGTGGGGGTTTTCTTCAAGATAGGAAGCTGAGAGAGAAGAGTGAAATGATGGTTGCTTCGTCCGTCCAACTTACTGCTGGAAAGGAGGGGGCTTTGTGATTTGACGGCTCATTGGGCATTACTACGGCGGTTCGATCGGGGTAGTCTACCATCACTCTACTACGGAGTAATTTAGTGCACGGCTGGTGGATCCAGGTGCTGGCTGTCCCACACGTCGGCAAAAGTGAGTAATTTAGTGCATGGCTGGAGGAGGATCCGCACGGTAGAGTGTATCCACTATTTTTCATTCTGAAGAAAAAAATGATTACAACAAGCGTTTCCTCTTATGACGGAGGAGTGCGAAACACGGCAACCACTTGAACATACACAGTGCTCCTACTACTAGGCATGTGTAGTGGTTCATACGTCAGTACTACACAATCTTGTTGCTAGTGTTGTGCGCATGTCAACTACTCCTATTGTAACATAGTACCGCTTTTTCGACTGTCCGGTCGATAATGAATGTTGAGATCAATGTTAACAGAACTAGGTCCACAGCGCACAGAGAATACGGTGATACAGTACTTCACAAAACATGAACCATATGAAGCACATCCTATAGTGTTAGACAGGGTGTATGAAGGGTGCACGGGATGGGAGAAAAAGTTCCCTTCTCGACCCACTTTTGGGTGTTTGGCAGAGTGCATGAAGGGTGCATGAGTCCACACTAGTAGGTTGACAAAAATACACGAAGAGGAAACAACTATATTGAGATGAGAATGCAACCAAACACACCCACACGCTTTGTGCTACAGTGATGGATCTGCATCGTCTGAGTTTGATCCAATGGTCATGTTGCGCCGAGACATGGACATGCCCATGCAGGGGGCGCCTAAACACCACCGAAGTCCCTCTGCTTCTCGAGGCGCACGACGTTGGTGAAGCAGGGTGGAACCGCCCGCAGAGCCCGCTCCCGGTCGACGGGAGCCAGCTCGTCAAAGACGGCGTCCAATGGCACGAATGGATTCCAGTGACGGAGCCCTGAAAGGATTCACCCGGCAACGGCGATGGCAGCGCGCAACCCCTCCTTGTCCAGCTCAGCCCCCACCATCGCGCGGAGACGACTCAGCTCCTCGGAGATATAGGTGAAGAAGGAGACCAGGTCAGGAAGCCGCAGCTCATTGAAGTCGACCGGGTGGTCGAACGGGTTTAGCCCGACGGCCGGCATCGTTGCGCTGGCACGACGGTAGGCATCGCGCAGCTGCAACACGTGCATGGCAACTTGGTTCACCAAGTGGCTAAGGCAATCCTGGACCTCGTCACGATCGGCCCGCTCGTGCTCCATCCCGCTCCCCTGACGGCCTATCGTATCTCCCGCTTTTTGCAGCAACGCCGCCAATGCCTCGAGCATCTTTGTGGTGGACGTCTGCCGCTTTTGAAGCTCCGTGAACTCCCACACATAATGGAGGAGCATGGCACTCCTCTCCTCCTTGAGCTCATGGAGCTCCACGTCCTTGGCCCTGAGTTCCGCATCCTTGGCATGGAGCTCCTGTATCAGGCGCCTCATCTCGGACTCCGTGATCTGCTGTGCCGCCATGGCACCAGGTAGAAGCAATGGGGAGAGGAAGCAAAGGGGGCGAAACGGCTGAAAGGCAATGCAATCTATGGGAAGGCAGAGGGAGCCAGCCGAGGAGCAGGGAATCTTTTGGTTTTCACCACGGTAAAACACTAGTCGACGACTTCTCACATCAGGGAGCAGTGGGTTTTTACAGGCGGAGTCATCATGACTAATTGCTACCGCGCCTGCTCCCGTCAATCAAAAAATTAAAAATCCTGCCGCGCCTGCTCCCGTCAATCAAAAAATTTAAAATCCTGCCGTGCCCAAACACCAGAGCAACGCCGCGGTGGATATTTAAATTTACCTGTCGGCAAGTAGATAAAAAAAAGGGGTGAAAAAACAAATGTGGCGGCGGCCTAGCTAATCAGTCGAACTAGCCCAACTAGCTAGCCACCGTGCTTCACTTATGTACTCGGCGGGAAAGGTGGTCTTTCGTGATTTGACGAATCATTTACTTGCTTCGGCGCTACGACCGAGGAGGACCAAGAAAACGCGCGGTAGGGCGTCCCACGTCAGGAAGAATATATGCATGCACCACCCGGGAGGACCCCGAAACTGCGCGGTAGGGTGTGCCACGTCTCGGCACGGAGGAAAAATGTGCGTGTAAAAATATACTGTATCAGATGTAGTACCTATGGTTCGACCTCGGGACCCAGCCAGTCAGTCGAAAACACCCCACTAGCCACACAACTTCATCATGCAAATGTGGCACGGTTAGCTCCATCTCGACCAGCCACAACGTCTCTTGTTCTAGGCGATTCTTCTATTTTCCAAGCTTTTTTTTAGTTGTAATAAGACCAGGGCAAGCTAGCGCCGCTCTTCGTGTGTGCCCGTGCAAAGGTTAGACGATGGAGAGAAGAGAGATTGAGATCGCAGACCTGGGACCCACCCGTAAGTGAGACAACGGTCATGCACGTGTTGACGAGGCACTCCCTCTACTCTACTCAATGCAAGTACTGTATAAAATCAAGTTATGGGACAAAGCCAACAACCGTTCGTTTTTTCAGGCTATCACTATATCACAAATTCACTCTAATTCAACGACTCGTCATAAATCAATTACCATGTTGAGATTAGTATTTGCAAGGAAAATACGGGTATTGTAATACACATAGATTCGTTCGGCAATTTAAAAGGTTCCTTTCGTATTCTCAAATGGTAGGACCCAACGGCGTACCAGCCACACCTTGGCTCGTGTTGATCCTAAAAAAACGGGCTCGTGTCCTTCGGTGGCATGCGTGGTATGCACATTAGGCAACCCCAACCAGTCGAGCCTCAGCGTTTCAAGTCGAAATATCTGGCGGCCAGAATTCCAACCCTAGGAAATTCCCCTCATGTCCCCGGTCCATAATGACTACCGATGAACAACGGAGGGATGCTTTAGTAACTAGACAACGTTACCTACCGTGCCGAGCACGGTTCAATTCCCTCGGTCGCCGCTCGTCAATGTCACCCCTCAACTGCATTGCCTAGTACTACTACTACTACTACACCAGGATGAGCACAGAATTGAGCCCCTTTGTTCATGCCTAGTACTTGAGTTAATATATCAGGCAATGCACTGGTACGGAGGGATTATCCTTTTACTCCCTCCTTTCTGGTTTATAGGGCTTATCTCAAAATTTTAGTTTTCCCATTTTATAAGTCTCAATTTGGTTGTTCCCCATCACATGTTCAGATTTCAAGGTGCAATAAATCATTACATGCAAGTATTAAGAGAAAATTGACCAATGCATGTACTTTATGCATGCATGCATTGCAATTAATGCATTCGTAAACACAATTTTTGAGGAAAACAAGCGCATTAATTGAGTGGTTTTGCAAACTACAACAATTGTTCCACCACTCACCATCTACCTTGGTTGGTGAGATTTTTGAATTCAGCCCTATAAACCGGAAAGGAGGTTTAACTAAGCAAAATGTTTGACCAAATCCTTTCTTAAGAAATACAACATGACAGATGTACGGCTTGAAAATTTATTGCATGATGCAGGTTATGATATTGTTTCGAATCCTGGGTCTTAAATTTCAGAAAATCCAAAAGGGAGCATAAATTCTTGAAACTGAGCATGGTCACGTGATATGGCACAAATATTACTTCGGAAGTTTTTTCTTCAATTCGAGACAAGCTGCTTATGACAAGTTGCACAAATGAAGAGCCAAGGTATTTTGGAATAAAGACCTGTCACATTTTTTTTGAGGGAAAAGACCTGTCACGTTAAGGCGAACACTTTCACTATTGAAACCGTGGGCGTTTATGTGCCGCCACGAGTCCCCGCTTCTCATCGGCAGGTGCCGTCCCAGCAAGCGTGTGAGTTGACGGGAGGCGTGCGAGCAGACCACTGCGCCGGCTGTCAGGGAGGCGTGCGAGCAGACCGATGTGCAGACTCACCGTCACCGGGAGGCGAGCCCTTTGACCAGGCTCCACCGCCCACCGTCGTCCCAACTGCTCCCACTTTTAATGTCGCCGGCGCCGCAGTTTAAAATCAACCCGGCACTACCCGGTATCGCTACAATCCTCTCTCTTCCTCTCCGATTCTCCTGTCGTCTACCTCCAACTAGCCTGACCTAAACGTACGCCATGCCGCATCACGATGGTCTGCCCTTAGTGTTCCAGTTTCATGAGGAATACACCCAGCCGGAGTCTCAAGAACATAAGGCGCTTTGGGACGAGCTTGAACTGGCCTTGCGGGAAGACGCCGCGCCTGTCCCCGCTCCCGTTCCGGCTCCCGTCGCCCCGACTGCGCCAGCGCCCATCCCCGTGGCATTGATGGGCTGGGAGCCGCACATTGTCGCCGAGCTTGATGCCACGGGGTTCCACGAGGTCCCCGCCGACTTTCACGCGCCCGTGCACCTGCCAGCGCATGCGCCTACGTGTGCACTGACGTGCATGCCCGTGCCGGTGCCCGTGCACCTGCCAGTGCATGCGCCTGCGCGTGCACTGACGTGCGCGCCCGTGCCAGTGCCCATGCACACGAACCTCTCCGTCGCGCTGTTGACAGCGCCTGTCCCTGCGCGGGTGCCAGTGCCCCCCTCAGCGGCATGGATGGCCGCTGTCGACCGCTTCCTTGCACCAATGCCAGTCACCTCCTCCCACCAGTTGACTCGCTCCAAAGTCCAGAACATTTTGGCCTTCCTTGAAGCTAGGCCAACGTCCAGGAGTACGCCAACAACGGTGCAAGACGCCGCCGTCACCGTCGGTCAGTGGCCCAACGACACACAGAGCACGGCAGAGGAGCCGCTTCCCACCGCGAGACGCCCCCACCGCCGCCGCGTAATCTAAATTTGCCATGAAAAACGTTCGGATTGCCATGCTTAAAATCCGAACGTTTATCATTTCCATTTATTTTATATCGATCATCGTATAATTTAAAGTTGGAGTCAGACTGAACGAAATGTATGGTTTGATCGATTGAATGTTCTGCTAGAGTCGTATCAAATTAAATATAAAACGTCATCAAGCCACATGTATTCCTTGTCATCCAACGACCTAGACTGCTTCATTGTCGAGCGCTCAACACGTTTAGCGTGTAGTTAATTTCATGCCAAAAATAGTGCTAATCACATGACAACACGCAAATAATATCCTAGTAGTTAATATCCGCATGCACTTAATATACTTCCAAATTAACGTGCATTGCACGTACACACTGACTAGTGCTACTAGTACGTGAAACTGGTGCCGTGACTTGTGAACGCGTCAAGATATGGTCAACGGCAACATCGCCCGCGAGTTCTTCCTGTTTGCCCGTGCGTCTAAACACAGAAGGGGAGGAGAGAGAGAGAGCACACATGGAACCCACCAGTAAGTGAAGGCGAATAGTACTAAAAATAATATTACATGTTATCCATTAATTAGGCTGTGGTAATATAAACACATTATGTGAACAAAGGGGGTACAACAAACATTGCTATTCTACATATGTTGCCTATTGACGTGCGACTTGAAGGCCCGGTCGCATATTCGATCCTCGTCCTTTATTTTTTAATTTGTATATGTGTCCAAATTTGTTTAATGACATGTGGGCCCCTTGGTGTGTAGTTTGTAGCACTTTAATTTGTGGGTCGAAATTTGTTCCATTCCAAGTGGACTATCGGTGTGTAGTTTTGTAGCTTATTTATAATAATTAAAGAGAACAACATAGTTTTTTCAATAATACCATGGTGCGACGTTGAAGGTGAGAAAGGACGTGCGAGAGAGCGATGACCGAGCCAGAGGGAAATCAACTAGGGGAGTTGCGTGGGATGTAACGGCGTTTGGAGTAGTTGTGGGCCGAATGCTACGAACATATAATCCAAACCGACCGGAATAAATGCATACACAAATTAATCCAAGGTTGGAGTGCCCCTCACAATGTAAATAGCTCCGGCTTTGGGATGGAGAGGTAGTAGCTTCAATGCGTGGAAGATACGGTATGAGAAAGCGAGGTCAATTGAGAGATATATAGATAGAGAGACAAAGTGAGTGTGGTCCGACATTCATTTAACAAATATATATGCTCCGGAGAGATATTGTCTGACTGAGCTTTTGGTAAGGGTGAGGGCTGTAAGATAGAGCTTGAGAGATGATCCAGTCATAGACGTGTAGATATATTTTGTGCATGGGAGGAAGCAAGGTCAACCGATCACATAGGGTCGCCGTGCGATCGAAAGAGTGAGACGGGTTGGTGAGAGTGACCTAGATAGACGATGTGCGTGAGAGAGTATACAATGTGAATAGGTCGAATTGGGCTCAAACATGGTGATATATCATTTTTGTCCGAGAAAGAGTGAGGTAAATTGAGACACACACACACACACACACACACACAGAGAGAGAGAGAGAGAGAGAGAGATTGAGTGAGCGTGGCCCACCATGAGGTCGAAAGAGTGGCGGCGGTTTGGATGGACTGACCTAGATAGACAATCTGCGTGAGAGAGTATAGAGTGTGTCGATCGAGGCCCGAACAGGGAGATATATCATTTGTGTGTGAAAGAAAACGAGGTTAAACGAGACTCAGATAAAGAGAGCAAGATTGAGAGAGTGTGGCCCGCCGTGCGGAAGAAAGAGTGAGACAGTCTCGAG
>NC_041383.1:133097677-133144672 GCF_002162155.2 Triticum dicoccoides | reverse complement strand
AACATTTGAATGTACATAGTATGAGACTTAATATCGATGTTTCAATTCGGTGTACATTGTAAGATTTGAACCGAGGGCCAGGCATACGCGTAATTATTTCGAATTCGTGCCATACTAAGTTTTGAAAAGTTGACATTGGCTCAATTTGTTGTGCTATTTTGTAGGTCATATGTTTGAATCCATCCAAAAGTTTTCTCACTACCATGGTGTTCATCATATACATATGAATTTGTATTAAAAAAAGTAGCATGGATACAGTGAAATGCGAAATCCACGTTAGAATTGGAGATCGCTACGTGACACACACTCTAATTCAAATAACTAATTATGTGACACACTCTAATCCACGTTAGCGTGGGTACCGTTTCGAGTTTTTTTCAAATAACTCCTCATTAATTAATTTATAGTACTCCCTCTGTTCACTTTTATAAGACCTTGAAGACATTTCAGACAATGTGCAAAACAGTTCATTTTAAGTTGTCTGAAACGACTTACAAAAGTGAACGGATGGAGTATCTCGTTTCGAATGACTAATTATTGCAAGGAAAACACGGGCATGGTAATACATACAGATTCGTTTGCAAATGAAAGAAGATCCATTTGCATTCTCAAATGTAGGCGCACGAGGCAGACCAGGATCATGTCAGGGTGGACACTGCTTCGGTGCCTTAAAGGCAACAGCCCTTGGGTGACTGACATGTGGGCCAGCCACCTGTTGGGACCACATGTCATGGACACAAAGGTAGGTGCCTTAAGGCACCAAAGCGTAGTCCTGTCGGGGTGGTCGGGTGTGTCGGACGAACGCGTAGCACCCAGCCACCAACCCCCCTCCCCCCCAAAAAAAGGACGACGACAATATAAGTTCGCTCTTCCACGTTTCGGATTGAAATATCTGGCGGCCCAATTCCAGCCCTGCAAAATCTCTCTTCTCCACCGTCCCCTTCCGCGCCCAGATTGCTCAAATCCCTAATTCGCCGCCATCCCTCGAATCGCCCCTCGTCTCGTATCTTTCCCCACCGTTCCCCACCTCTGTGCCGGACGACGACGATGAAGACGACAGTCGCGCTTCACCACCACACCAGAGCTACCTCATCTACGCCCTCATCCGCCGCACCGGGTGGTCCACCGACAACGTCGGCCGCCGCAACCGACGTGCGTCACCGACACCGAGATCCACCACGTCAGGTGCGCTTCACCGACGCTGTCTCCGAGCTCACCGGGGCTACTTCACCGAGCACATCATCGCACCTCCGCCCCCCAAGGTCGTTGGGGCTTCACCAACGGTCTCGTCCACCGCATCGTATGCTCCGCTGCCACTCAAGATCTGCATCTGTGCGCGGCCAGCCAATGCCAGCGCATCACCCTCAACGGCTCTAAAGTGACCCGCACTCTAGCTAGGCGAGCATGCCCAAACGCCGGCCCGAACTAGGTATCCACACATCACTCCCTTGTGCACTGTTCCGACGATGTTTGGATATCCTTTCACTGCTCTCTTAGCTTACACGCCTATGCAACTCTGACTTTAACTCTTATTTCTTCTGGAGATATCATCTGAAACAAGCAAATTCATATTTTAGCGAAGCATGATGGGGCTACGGGATCTGGTACACATCCTGCACACCCATATAACCTTGTAAGTATCTGTCCTCCGGTACAACATCAAGGTCGATTCCTCTTATTTGATCAACCATTTTCCGTGTCAAAAATGCAAAGGGGGATGCAAGGAGCACAAGTCCTGCACATCCAAGCAAGTGGTAACATGGACTTATACATGGAACATCCCAAGCGCAAGCAGAGCTGCAGCGAGCCTGTACAACGAGCTAGCGTAAGTCCCTGCATTTGATTTAATTCGTACTGACATTCGTGTATGATTTGTGTGCAGTGGTTGATCCACGAATTCAAGTTACCAGGGGCGAACATTTAACTTAAAAAATACGAAGGCACTTGCACTCCGGAAATCAACATAACTTGAGAAATGTGAAGCTACATGCACTTTGAAAACCAGCTAATGATCCAAAGTAGTTCGGATTATAAACACTAAATGATGCAAGCACCAAAAAAAACAAAATGCAACATGGTGTACAGGGACTACAAACATGGTCTGTACCTGCCTGAATTATTCATTCTCTGGCTGAAAATATCAAAGTGTAATTGCATGTATAACCAGTGCGCAAACTACATATCAATATATCTATCCTGCACAAGTCTGCCAATAGTTTCAAACAATAGATTAGAAAAGTATTTATGCTATCTTGTCATGATACGGGGACTTTTTGGTAGATGGCCTCGACGTTTCCTCGAGCTATGAAAATGCACTATAATTTGCTTGTCATCAATGCCTGCAAATCTATGTCTCTCTCAACATAGTAGATCATCACTAGACACTAAATCCTTCAATGAGCTTGCAAAATGCTTGCATTAGATCCCTCATTAGACACTATATGTTCATCACCAGGAGCATGTAAAATGTTTGCATCAAATCCTTCATTAGCAGTCTGTTCATTAGACACTTTAGGCTCAAGAACAACATGAGCTTGTATGTTTGCACCAGAAACTTGATTAGATACATCAGATTCAGTCAGTTCAGTATTGATTGGGGGAGTTATAAAATACGTAGAAATTGGTTTCATTTTCTCATAGATTCCCTACATACAAGCAGTTTTACAACACCGTTAGGTTTAACTATTGGCCATAAATTGAAGAGTTGAATTAGATATAATCAGGGATGTGATGTACCTGCTCGTTGCACATGCTACTCTTGCAAGCTATGACTGTTCGTTTGCGCAAGCTCGATGCCATGCCCGTGCTGCCGCTGCTGCCTCCCACGTAGGCTACACCCAGGGTTGGATCTTCATCTTCTTGTCCTTCCGTTCGCTTGAAGCCCGGCGACCGCCCTCCAACGAGGGCGCGAGGAAGTGCTGTGTCGGTCTGTCTAGCGGAGGCTAGGTTAGGAGCGAACCAGACTGGAGGCTGGAGTGAATGAATTAGGATTTTTCCTGCTGTCGATCGATATGGGAGGCGCTCGTTTGGGCCGCGAGCCTGCTATAGGGCCTGCCTTGCACTTATGTTATTGGCCCATCCAAATTGAAACATTTTTCTTCATTTTTTACATTGCCTGCTCGTGCATTGGGACGAACAAAACTAGCATGGGCCAACCTGGACGACTCAAACTAGGTGCACACTTTCCAGCCACCTGAGGCGGCCGCCCATACCAGCCCCTATGGTGGCGTCGCCCCTTTTTGTGTGTATGATTGGATAGTGAAAAATATTCCAGTGGCGCTTTTGATTTACCCACAGAATGGTTGAATTGCTTGTTTCTATGAACTGTGTTCGCCAATAATGTGAAGGATGCCAGTCTTTTCATCCTATTGTAGATTGCTTAGATCTCGATATGCCAAAAGTAATCGCATGAAATATACAGTAAAAGCCAGCGTGATGTGTTTGGCTACAACTAGTCTGACTACACGTCCTCATATAATATATCAAGGACGCACCATCTTACCAGATTAACCATTCGACTTACCCATGCAGTGTGGGAAGAAAGAAGTATTGGGACTGCATATCCAAGCAATTGATGCCATGGACTCCTTTGTACAACCTTGTAAGCGAAAAAGAAGTTGCAGTGTGCCTGTACAAAGAACTAGCGTAAGTTCAGTTACCTGCTTCTCGGAATTTAAGTTAGCCACTTATTGCAAAATTGTTCAATTATGTTGCTTGGCTTAATTTAGTTTGCTACTGATTACATAATGGCACGGCCTGTTAATCATATTGTAGACTACGCCTATCTATGTGTTTGATACTTACTGTGAAGAATTACCTGTTTGCCTTAACTTAAATATCTACTTGTTTGTTTAACTTCTTTGCTGCTGCAACAGTGGGTTACAATGATGTTAATAAATACTCCCTCCGTCCCATAATATAGGACGTTTTTTGACACTAGCATAGTGTTAAAAAACGTCTTGCATTATGGGACGGAGGGAGTACTTTTCAGCATCCAATTGAAACTCTTTAATTCCTTGTTTGTTTAACTGGTTTGCTATTATAACTCCCAGTTGAGATGTTTTGCTAACTTCAACTTTTCTGAATCCAATCGGAACTTTAATGGCAAAACAGGTTAGCCCAAGATCAAAGAGCGAGGTCCCCATGGACGTTGCATCATCCCACAGCAGTGGCACCGGCCCAATCATGCATTATGAATTGCCAACTGCTGATGCTCTAGAGGCTAAACTAGTGGTAGAAAGAGATTCTGCTTCTGCACTTAGAGATGAAGTTGACATGTTGAGGAAGCAAACAACACAATCACAAGAAGTACTCAAGACAACCATTAAATATTTGGTGGATTTCAAAACGAAGCAAGCTGAGACTGACCAGATTATTAAGGTCCTGAAGGAAAAAAGGAAATTAAATTCCTACTTGGTAAATCATAGGTGAAATGTTCTTTCCATAGTTGAATAGCTTTTGTGTTGTCTGTTCATGTAATCAATCAAACCATTTGCTTTAGAGATCATGTAATATTTTTTTTGTTTTTTGGTTTGTAATTTTATTTGAGCACAAGTCTGTATTAATTGATAAGACTCGGAGACATTTCATTTGGATTGCTGTGCCAGACCTACAAATATGCCAATCGGGCTGAATGTGCATTCAACAATAGTAGTAGTATAGATGGACCATAAGTGGCACGCATCGGAAAGGGCCAAGATGCTGGCTAAAAAAAGATGTTGTTGTAGCCAAAAAAAAGTACAGTGGCCTGGCTTATGTATGTTAGTTGATATTATTGATCCATATACTCTATAAGTGTTTATACGTATGTTAGTTCTGTACATTCTTGGTTGATTGACTTGGTATTTGAATCTTGATACATCGCTTGTGTACATATCTAAATGGGACTACACATTATGCTATGTGTGACATTTCAGTTGGACATGAAGTGTTCCAAATATTCGAATTCACCTTAAACTGGATACTACTTTCTGAATTTGTGTATCGGCATTTGTAAACCATATTCATATATGACAGAGGAATATATCTTTGTCATCCTTTTGAAGATATATAAAAACACATAGAACGATTTATAAAGATTCATATAGGAATACAAAATGGATTCGAACTTAGTTGTCAGGGTAAACGTGGATGCTTATTGTCCCAAAATTCGAAAGAAGCTGCAAAATGTCCACTCCCACACCGGATGCCTGAAGCCAAGTGTTTGGGAGATGGAAATTACTGTCTACCCATTACAGGGACAATCCATCGGCCCGATTTCCACTGCTCTAAATAGGGGTAGGTTAGTAACTTCAATTAGACGTGACACGACCGCCTCTGAGCCCATTCCGACACGGTGGGCGTCAAACATGGGCAGCAAAACACATTTGATTCAAGCTCGTCCGAAAGACCTCTATTTCTCCCTCCATTCCCCATTCATACACGGTGGGTGGCAAAACAAACTCGACTCGGCCGAAATCGATGTAGGAAAATATTTTCAATAGGGGCAGGTTTGTAACTTCACTCAGACATGACACAACCGCCCTACGTGTTAGCCCCGTTCATACACTGTGGGTGCCAACCATGGGCGCCAACCACCCTCTTCTCGCCCGAAACCGCTCTGGGCAAATATTGGCGAGATGCGAGATTACCGTCCTATCCCTAACCGACGAGACGTCCAAATTTTGAACGGGGGCTAAGTTCATAACTTTCCCATATTTCAGACATGCGCGTCCCAAAAACATGGTTCCCCGTACCTCTCCCTCCATTTTCCCATTCATACACCGTCCACGCTAGAACACCCCATCCCCACACCAGCCTCTGTCCGCCACCCCATCCATCGCCGCCGTCCTCCACCACATCCATCGCCACCGTCCTCCACCATGCCGGAGGGCCTACCAAGACCGCGTCGTCCACTGCTGGAGATGGGTGTTTCTCATCCACGGTGACGGACCAATAGCCTTGCATCGTGTCCTCTCACTTCATCAGCGTCGTCGTCCTCTTTGCCGGGGCCGCTCACACGACCTTCTCTTCCACCGCAATGGGACTTATCCCCCGATGCACCTATCTACCATCGCAGATCTGCTTCAACGCCACCGACAGCCATCGCACCCCCGATGCCTACACGGCACCGCAAGAGAGGTGGTACTTCAGATCTCCTCAACTTTTTGATCTCAACCAGAAAATAGATCTTAACTTGGTTACTCTACTTTCTTTTCAGCTCTTAGAATTTAGTTCTTAGTTCAAAGCAAACAATGGATGCTAAATATCATTTCTCCGGTTTGCAGCTTCAAATCTGCCATGGCACAGCCATAATATGGTTTAATTGATCATGCTTAGGGTTTAATTGATCATGTTGGTTCCGTGGTGGTTTCTTTAATAGAAATCGGAGGGAAAACCCTCTTTTGCTAAAAAAAATATGCTTAGGTTTTCCCCCTTTTATGATCACTATACGATCAGATTACGTGCTTCGTGTCATAATAACACTGCTCCACGCATCAAGCTAAACAAGCTTAGATGTTCAAATACGAATCTGATATTATTAAAACAGAGTTGTTTAATTGGTCAGCTAAATGTTCCTAAATTAGTTTCGAAAATGCGTGTTCGCCACTCGGGTGTGTATCTCTACTGGGTGCCCACAGTGGGCCGGCCCACCCTAGGATTTTGGGTCGTCCCTGGCCCCGATTCCCCTCTGTTCTGCTGTGCGCTTCCGATCTCTACTCGCCCCCAGCCGCCTGCCTCGCCGGCGACTTGCCATCCCCGGACGACATGACTCTAGGAGGAGCTGGACTAACAGGAGGCCAGGAGCCGCTCGTCCAACAGCGTCACCGCTGCCCGGGCGCACCGCTGTGCCTACCTTCCCAGTCCGTTCAGGGCTCAGGCGTGCAGCACCCACCAAGCCAACCCGATTTATCCTGAGATACGTCCTCAACACTCAGCAGCCACTCCTCATCACCCATTTTCTAATTGATTCATTACTCATTAGGCAGGAGTGATTAGGGTTTGTTGTGTGCTCAGTGCTACCTACACTTAATGGTTCAGAAATATTTTGGTAATCTTTAGTACCTCTAAAGTTCACAGGGTTTTCAAAATTCCGGCCCTTGGAACAGAAACTAGTCATTTTGGATTGTTGGTCGTAGTGACATTGACCCAGATTACTACTGCAAGCCAGGTTTGTTGACAATTTTACTTGTCTTTCTTACTCATTTGATATAATATCCAATTATTCACGTCGATTAGTTGCAAACAATAAGTGCTAGACAAACTTCTTCATTCAGATTTTGGATGGTCTCTTACTGCAGTTACAATTCTGCATACTTGTCCTAATAAGCTCACAAGTAAATGATTGATTCACTACATCTATGCTTGCCTTGTCATATTTGTTGTCAATATTCTTTTAGGGTGGACCACCCTGTTTCTAAATACTGGAACCGTAGACCTGAGTGAATAGTATTTCTCTATGTGATCTCTTCCGTCATGTGTGGGTAACGAACACTGCATTGTATAGAAAGAAAGTGTCATTTCCAGCTTTTACATAGGTTTCGATCTTTTACATGGAATACAATCTGCCTACTTGCTTTGTGTCGCACTACCAACACTCCACCCTTGAAGCTAAACATTATGCCACTCATAATTGCTTAGTTTATTTGTTCAAATACGAATTTCATATGATTCTAATGTTCCTACTTCAGTTTTGAAATGTGTGCCTGCCTGTTATAGAGACATAAGGGGTTTGTATTTCTATGTGTGGTCTGGTCAGCACGATTGGGGAGGTGAACTTTGCACATGCAGGGGTTTATAGGGAGACACTCTCCGAGTTGAATCCGCAATGCATTCCATAGATAATCTGACTACTTTTTATGTTTTCATGAATCTCAGATTCTGAACAACATCATAATGATTATGAGCTTGCGCGCATGAAAAGAATAAAGCAGAACAATGCCATGGCTGTCAAACTTGGCATTAAGGGACTGAAATCAAGTCTAGATGCAATGCAATGCAAACGCTCTCCACCTACAAATTCATGCTCAGAATATGATCCTAACAGTGATTCTGAGCTAGAGGGAGACCTAAGTCAATGTAGCTCCCTAGTGGAGGAGTCAGAGGAAGATGCCCTATCTTATTCACCCATCAAGGTACTTGCTCTAACTTTCCAAGGTTACATTGCTCGCACATATCTTGCAACTGATGCTTTGCATTGCTTCTACTTTGTTGAACTGCCATTAGCTTAGTTTACACATCGTGTATGTGAATACGCCCTGCCTATCCATTTTCAGTACATATTCCATCTGTCATCATACCATATTTATCCATTTAAATGTTGTTCTTGTGTATCATACGTTCAAAAGGAAGAGGGCAATTGCTGATCGTGCAGGAAAACAAACAAAGTATTTGGAAAAGATAGTGGCACCTGATAAATCAAATAGCCCATTAGGTGTAGTTGCAATATCACCTGACCCACAAAATACCCCAACTCTAGCAGACTCTAGCCCTACTACACTGGTCATTTCTGATGCCCCAACTCAGCAGACCTCAACTGCAGCAAACAGTATGATTATGCCAGTTGACATAACACCAGCTGTACGATGCAAAACCCCCATTCCAGCAAAGAGTACACCAAATCCAGTTGCCAAATCCCTTTTCAAACCAGAGAGAGCCCCAATTGCAGCAAATAGGACCCCTGTTCCATTTCTTCCCAGTTTAGAAGACGAAGCTTATGTTGTTGTTAGGAACTTTGTGCACATCTTTCCTTCATGGAAAGATTATACCGCAGACACAGAACAATTTCCAGTCTTCCTCCACAACTTACGCGTAAGTAATGTACTAATGTTATTCATGGCCATTACTGCATATGTTTCTGCTGACAGAAGACACAAGATTTCATTCTTTTAAATAGTCGAGGAGCAAACTGGATTGTGATGACGAGCAAGAGTTGGTTGCGCTTTTCAAGAACTCGTTGATGAAGTATCGTTCCTACCTGAGGCAAGCGCACTTCGATGGCAAGCCTTTGAACAAAATTTCTGTAAAGTCTCCGGTGCTACATTTATCCAACGGTGACTGGAATAATCTTGTTACACATTGGTCTCGGCTGTAGCGTAAGGTACTGTCTATGATATCACATCACAATTTGAACTACATTTCTGCATTTGCCTTAATGTCTCACTTGTACGAAAACTGTTAGCAGAAGAACATTCGTTCTCAAGGGACCATAGAATCTCGCAACTATACTGCACACTGCATTGCTCTCGTGAATACCTCTTGCCCTGTATGACCATACTTACTTTCATAGCTATTTGATTATGTAGCATCACTGCACATATTAGCCTCGTAATCTCCCATTTGGTGGACATTATAAGATCCGTATGGACTCTTACACAAATTTAGAATCAACCCAATGCTTTTGAAGATGTTTAGCTCTGCAGTCCTCTTGTAAGGACTGAACGTGGTCTATCACTGTACTTACATTAACAGCTACTCCCTCCGTCCCATAATATAAGAACGTTTTGCACAGTACACCAATGTTCAAAACACTCTTGTATTATGGGAAGAGGGATTGGTTCATTTGTAGCATTCTGCATCTTATCTCCCTCGCCCACCATTTACTAAAAAAGATCAGATCTATATTTAATCTTACCAACAAGTAGAATACACAGACAATGCCAGTGCAGAAGTGTAGCCCATTGCTCTTGTCAGTACATTTTGTCCTGTAACGCTTGTACTTCCAGGGATTGGTAGTTGATTATTTATCATCAATCTGCATCTTATCTTCATTATCCTCTATCCCTTCCAGTATTATCATATCTATGATTACTCTCTACAAAATGTAGAGTACAGGCAATGCTTATGAAGAAGATTCTGTGCTAAAATTCTTGAGTTATCCTTCCCTTGACATGGAGAAGGGCATTATAAAGCCGGTGTTAACTGTTAATGTAAATCAGTCCTTCTAAAGCCTTTATCCTCAAGTGCTATTTAATTTGCTCATACTCCCTATCATTTACTGCTGTTTAGTTTGCTGTTCCTACCAAAATGCATGTTCGTAAGAACTGTAAGTTCTAAGTTTTACTTGTAAAACCAAATTTCTTATTCATACCATGCACATTACTTAATACTCCCTATATGTATGCTTGGTTTTGTGGATCTATAATCCAGTGTGTGGTGAAGCAGCCAACGTTTGCACCTTGTCATCGTCTGTTTTATCTTACTGATGTGGCTAATGATATGAACAACATGCCATGCACATTATCCAAAATAGATACAATGATTTTCTTTGCCCTTCATCTATGCTTGTTATGTTGACATGTTAATCCAGTAGTGTGGTGAAGCTCCCCGCATTATGAACATTGCCAAATTATGATATTGATATTTTGAACTTACTCTTTATTTTCTAATTTGAGATTGGATAGAATTGACAGAACAATTATCATCTTTGTTTATACACGTGCAAAACCTGTCATCTCTCTGCTTTGTTTCAGGGTGATATGCCTGATGGCATGCACAAGTCTGCTGAAGGCTGTGAGACAAACCCAACATATATTGCAGCAAAGAAGGCAAAACATCTTGAAGATAGCGAGACAACCCCAAAGTCTTGTCTTGATGCAGTGTTCAAGTTACTTGAGACTAACAGTCAAACAAGCTCGCAGAATTCGTTGTCTGAATCAGTTCGACTTCTTTAGTCCCAAGTTCTAGCAGAAAGGCATTCTGCAACTCAACTTTGACTTGAAGTCCTATCTCTAAGAAAGATTGCAGAGAACACCAATGAGAACCTCATCGCTAAACAACTACACCTGGAAGCTATGACCAACATGCTAGGCTAGTCTCACAGCCTTGCTTAGCAGCTTGCGCAGCAGCTCCCCCGCAAGGCTAACCTTTCTTGAACTATCTTGGAAGTGGTCCCGGTTCAGTATTATTTTGTTACGCTGCAATGGTGCCCGGTTTTTGTAATCTACTTCTTCGTTGCGCTTTATGATAACTGGTGGCGAACTTCGATGCCCAGTTGATGTAATATACCTTAAATCCTTTCTTGTATAGTGTAGGTTTATTCTTAGTTACTATGCCGTAATTTCTTTATTGTATAGAGTAGGTTTGTTCTTAATTCCTACTAGTTACTGCCATCATTCGCTATCTGAAAAAAAATAGATGTAGTCGACCGGGCCGAAACATTCGATAACGGGCCAGGTTTTTAGCGGGCCACAATTGGGCCGGCCTGCGTCTTTCTTGGGCCCGAATGATTGGGGCCCTCACACATTGCGCCAGGCCCAAACTTACACCGGCCTATATTTTAGTTGGACCTTTTGTCGACCCAGCGCTTAGTTCGGCCCAAGTAGCGTTGGGCCATTAACAGGTTGAGTATTGTACTGACCTGTTACGGCCGAGATGAAACCACGGGCCTTTAGCAGGCCAAAATGCATGTTGGGCCTCAATTTTCACTAGTCGTCGACGGGCCTTCAGCAGGCCGAAATGTAAACCGGGCCATTATGGGCCCAGTTAGCTCACGGGCCGTTACCAGGCCGAAACATATCTCGGGCCTTAGTTGTCCCACTGATATCATGGGCCTTTAAGAGGCCGAAAGCTTAGTACAAGCATCAACGGGCCAAATTACGCGACATGCCTTTAACAGGCCCAAAGTCACATTTGGCTTAACTGTTGCCACCTTTAGCATGGGCCGTTAGTGGGCCCGATGTCTCGTCGGACCATATATGGCCCATGGACAGCACGGGCCATTCCCAGGCCAAAAGTCACAACGGGCTGAAATGGGCCCATGTCTGCGTCAGGCCTCTAACAGGCCGAAAGTCACTGGGCTGTAGTTGGGCCCGAATATTCGGCAAACAATTAACGGGCCAGATCTGGCTTCGAGCCGCAAATGGGCCCAAATATTGGGCGAACAATTAACGGGCCAGATCTGGCTTCGGGACGTAAATGGGCCCAAATATTGGGCGAACAATTAACGGGCCAGATCTGGTTTCGAGCTGTAAATGGGCCTTTATTAAGCAGGCCGTTATTGGGGTGGCCCACTAGTACCTGATTAAGTTCTATGTGCCTTTGACTGGGCCGGCCTTTTTAACCTATATGGGCCTCTGTTGGGCCCAGCCACGTGTCAACGTACCATAGGCATGTCTCCTCCAATGGACGGGCGACATCTGGCCCACTGACGAGCTGACAATGTTCCCTTCGGCCAATCAGAATTTTACACGTGGAAATTTCCCATTGGTCGGGGCTGTTAACGGGTTATCGGATCCAAAATCCGACCCAATAGCTTAACGGCGTTCCGTTACGGTGGATGCCACATGTCGGTCACCCTTGACGAAAGCACTTCTGTGACGCGCGATTTATCGTCATGGAAGTGGACACTTCCGTGATGATAATTTTGGTAATGTCATGGAACACTTCTACGACAGCACAGGTATGACTATCTTGATTCTGTCATAAATTTTTCATGGATGTACATGCATGACAAAAAACGCGACCTACTGTGACAAACACGTATCATCACGGAAGTGTATTTTTTTTGTAGTGGCTACAGTCTTGCTTGCCTACTATGCATTGTTTAACGGGAAATGCATAGTAGGCAAGCAAGACTGTAGCCACTATAAAAAAAATACACTTCTGTGATGATACGTGTTACTTGGTAGGTTCATCGTGTCTGCGTACAATTTTCTGAAGATAGAAATTTTGAGGTGACAAAAGTTTTGTCAACAAAACTTCACAAACTTGATAGCAACTACTCCTAGGGATACATAGAGGCCATAGCAAGCATTCAAACTACTTAGAACACTAAGAATTCAACATGCAAACTCATCTACAACAGCACCAAGAGTAGCTAATTATTCAAAGTATAAACCACTAAAACAAAAACTAAATGGACAAATGGTGGAGTCACATACCAAGCAACAAACCCCCGAAATGGTTTCGGAAATGGAGCTTCAAGCTAAGAGATCAAAATCCGCAGGTTTGAGCTTAAGAACACGGGAGAGAGAGCAGTGGGGATTTTTTCTGGAGGTAAGTGATGATGTGGGCTAAAGGGATAAGTGAGGGGGGGCACATGGACCACAACCCACGAGGGCGCGCATGGGCGTCCTGGCACGCCCAGGTGGGTTGTGCCCACCTGGTGCACCTCCCTCTGGTATTATTTGCACCAAAAATTCATAAATATCCAGAAAAAAAATCGTATTAGGTTTTTAGAGCATTATGAGAACTTTTATTTTTGGGTCATTTTTTTATTGCACGGGAAATTCAGAAAACAGATAAAACATGGCATTTTATTTTATTTAACTAATAAAAAAAGGAAAAAAAATTAGGGACAGAAGGTAGTGCTTACTAAATTCGTCAACTTCATACCGTTCAAAAATGATTCATTAATAAGGTTGATCAGGTCTTATTAACAACCACTTCCGATTAGCAGGAAACCGAAGAACTTTTGTAAATCACTAAGTTACCTCAATGGGGATATGCATTTCCCCAACAATAAGCATTTCATATTTCTTTTTGACAGTAGGTAGACGTATTTGAAAACTTCCAATAGTGATTGTTGGAGATTTTTCAATAACATTAATACCATTCACTTGGAATTGTTTCTTTGGAAAGTGCATCGTATGCATATTACAATTAATATGAAAAGTGATCTTGCTTTTATTGCAATCAATAACAGCCCCTGCAGTATTCAAGAAGGGTCTACCAAGGATAATCGACATGTTGTTGTCCTCGGGCACCTCAAGTATAACAAAGTCAGTCAAAATAGTAACATTAGCAACAACAACGGGCACATCCTCACAAATACCGATAGGTATGTGATACGTCTCCGTCGTATCTACTTTTCCTAACACTTTTGCCCTTGTTTTGGACTCTAACTTGCATGATTTGAATGGAACTAACCCGGACTATCGCTATTTTCAGCAGAACTGCCATGGTGTTATTTTTGTGCAGAAATAAAAGTTCTCGGA
The DNA here is from genome assembly GCF_002162155.2 of Triticum dicoccoides. NCBI lineage: Eukaryota > Viridiplantae > Streptophyta > Magnoliopsida > Poales > Poaceae > Triticum > Triticum dicoccoides. The sequence continues at coordinate 133,130,756 of NC_041383.1, read as the reverse complement.
ATGACCTGAAAATCCACAGAGCAACTTTTTGGATTTAATAAAAATATATTGACAAAAGAATCAATGTCAGGGGGCCCACACCCTGTCCACGAGGGTGGGGGGCGCCCCCCTAGGGCGCGCCCCCTGCCTCGTGGCCCCCTGAAGCTACACTGACTTCAACTCCAACTCCATATATTCATGTTCGGGGAGAAAAAAATCAGAGAGAAGGATTCATTGTGTTTTACAATATGGAGCCGCCGCCAAGCCCTAAACTCTCTCGGGAGGGCTGATCTGGAGTCTCTTCGGGGATCCAGAGAGGGGGATCCGTCGCCGTCATCATCATCAACCATCCTCCATCTCCAATTTCATGATGCTCACCACCGTGCGTGAGTAATTCCATCGTAGGCTTGCTGTACGGTGGTGGGTTGGATGAGATTTACCAAGTAATCAAGTTAGTTTTGTTAGGGTTTGATCCCTAGTATCCACTATGTTTTGAGATTGACGTTGCTATGCCTTTGCTATGTTAATGCTTGTCACTAGGGCCCGAGTGCCATGATTTCAGATCTGAACCTATTATGTTTTCATGAATATATGTGAGTTCTTGATCCTATCTTGCAAGTCTATAGTCACCTATTATGTGTTATGATCTGTTAACCCCGAAGTGACAATAATCGGGATACTTACCGGTGATGACCGTAGTTTGAGGAGTTCATGTATTCACTAAGTGTTAATGCTTTGGTCTGGTACTCTATTAAAAGGAGGCCTTAATATCCCTTAGTTTCCAATAGGACCCCGCTGCCACGTGACGGTAGGACAAAAGATGTCATGCAAGTTCTTTTCCATAAGCATGTATGACTATATTTGGAATACATGCCTACATTACATTGATGAACTGGAGCTAGTTCTGTGTCACCCTATGTTATAACTATTACATGAGGAATCATATCCGACATAATTATCCATCACTGATACCATGCCTACGAGCTTTTCACATATTGCTCTTTGCTTAATTACTCTACCATTGCCACTGTTACAATTACTACAAAACTGCTACTGTTACTTTTGCCACTGTTACCGTTACTTCCATACTACTTTGCTACTAAATACTTTGCTGCAGATATTAGGTTATCCAGGTGTGGTTGAATTGACAACTCAACTGCTAATACTTGAGAATATTCTTTGGCTCCCCTTGTGTCGAATCAATAAATTTGGGTTGAATACTCTACCCTCAAAAACTGTTGCGATCCCCTATACTTGTGGGTTATCAAGACTATTTTCTGGCGCTGTTGACGGGGAGCATAGCTCTATTCTTTGTGTCACTTGGGATTTATATCTGCTGATCACTATGAGGAATTTGAAAGATGAAATAGTAAGATTTATCTCTCAACTACGAGGGGAGGTAAGGAACTACCATCTAGCTCTGCACTTGATTCTCCTTCTGTTATGAGTAAGCTTGCGACACCTAAACCTGCTTCTGCTAATAATTCTGATATGTCGCATGTTATTGATGATGCCACTTCTGCTATGCATGATACTTATGATGAAACTACCTCTATGCTTGATACTACTGTGCCATTAGGTGAATTTCTTGATGAAAAACTTGCTAGGGCTAGAGAGAATGAAACTATTGAAAATGAAATTATTGATGAAAGTGATGATGAATATTCTGCCCCTAAATATGAATTGCCTATTGTGCCTGAGGGTTATGTTATGGATGAAGAAACTGCTAGAGATTTTCTTGCTTGCAATGATAGATCTGATCTTAAGAAGTTACTAGCTAAGATGAAACAAAAGTCTCTGAATGCTAGAATGAAATATGACCCTGCTTTTGCTACTTCACCTATTTGTGTTACTGATAAGGATTATGATTTTTCTATCGATCCTGAGATAATTACTTTGGTTGAATCTGATCCTTTTTATGGCTATGAATCTGAAACTATTGTGGCACATCTTACTAAATTGAATGATATAGCCACCCTGTTCACTAATGATGAGAAAACTCGCTACTATTATATCCTTAAGATATTTCCATTCTCATTAAAGGGTGATGCTAAAACATGGTTTAATTCTCTTGATCCTGGTTGTGTGCGTAGTCCCCAGGATATGATTTATTACTTCTCTGCTAAATATTTCCCTGCTCGTAAGAAACAAGCTGCCTTAAGGGAAATATATAATTTTGTGCAAATTGAAGAAGAGAGTCTCCCACAAGCTTGGGGGAGGCTTCTCCGACTACTTAATGCTTTGCCTGATCATCCTCTTAAGAAAAATGAAATACTTGATATCTTTTATAATGGACTAACCGATGCTTCCAGAGACCACTTGGATAGTTGTGCTGGTTGTGTTTTCAAGGAAAGAACTGTTGATCAAGCTGAATTGCTATTGAATAATATGTTAACTAATGAAAACAATTGGACACTTCCTGACCCAACTCCTAAGCCAACTCCGAAGAAAAGAGGTGTTCTATTTCTCAGTCCTGAAGATATGCAAGAGGAAAAGAAATCTATGAAAGAAAAAGGTATTAAAGCTGAAGATGTTAAGAATTTACCTCCTGTTGAAGAAATACATGGCCTTAATATACCACCTATTAAAGAAATACATGGTCTTGATAACCCTACACAGGTAGTAAAGGTAAATTCTCTCTATAGATATGATAAAGTTTAAATCCCGTCTGCTAAGTTTGCTAGCCAATGCTTGGATGAGTTTGATGACTTTATGGCTAGACAAGAAAACTTCAATGCTTATGTTGGTGGACAATTGAAAAGCAATGCTTATATGATTGGACACTTGAGTGATTATATGTCTAGAGTTAAAGGTGAACTTAAACTCATTAGTAAGCATGCTTCTATGGTTACCACTCAAGTAGAACAAGTGCTTAAAGCACAAAATGATTTGCTCAATGAATTGAATAATAATAAACATGACTTTTGCTGTTAGAGTAGCAACTAGAGGAGGTAAAATGACTCAGGAACCTTTGTATCCCGAGGGCCACCCTAAGAGAATTGAGCAAGATTCTCAGAGAAATAATGTAGATGCACCTAGTCCTTGTAAAAAGAATAAGAAGAAAAATGATAGGACTTTGCATGCTTCTAGTGAACCTGTTGTAGACACACCTGAGAATCCCAATGATATTTCTATTTCTGATGCTGAAACACAATCTGGTGATGAACATGAACCTAGTGATAATGTTAATGATAATGTTCATGTTGATGCTCAACCTAGCAATAATAATGATGTAGAGATTGAACCTGTTGTTGATCTTGATAACCCACAATCAAAGAATCAACGTTATGATAAGAGAGATTTCGTTGCTAGGAAGCATGGTAAAGAAAGAGAACCATGGGTTCAGAAACCCATGCCTTTTCCTCCTAAGCCATCCAAGAAAAAGGATGATGAGGATTTTGAGCACTTTGCTGAGATGATTAGACCTATTTTTTGCGTATGCGTTTGACTGATATGCTTAAAGTGAATCCTTATGCCAAGTATATGAAAGATATTGTTACAAATAAAAGAAAGATACCGGAAGCTGAAATTTCCACCATGCTTGCTAATTATACTTTTAAGGGTGGAATACCTAAGAAACTTGGAGACCCAGGAGTACCAACTATACCATGCTACATTAAAAGAAACTATGTTAAAACTGCTTTATGTGATATTGGAGCCGGTGTTAGTGTTATGCCTCTCTCTTTATATCATAGGCTTGAATTGAATAAGTTGACACCTACTGAAATATCTTTGCAAATGGACGATAAATCAACGCTATACCTGTCGGTATTTGTGAGGATGTGCCTATTGTGGTTGCAAATGTTACTATCTTAACGGACTTTGTTATTCTTGATATTCCCGAGGACGATAGTATGTCGATTATCCTTGGTAGACCCTTTTTGAATACTGCAGGGGCTGTTATTGATTGCAACAAAGGCAATGCCACTTTTCATGTTAATGGTAATGAGTGTATGGTACACCTTCCGAGGAAACAACCTCAAGTTCACAGTATCAATTCTATTGGAAAAATTCCAACTATTATTATTGGAGGTTTTGAATTTCCTCTTCCTACTGTCAAGAAGAAATATGATATTCTTATTATTGGGGATGTACATATCCCCGGTTCCATGTTATTCGGAATGAGTTTGTTAACAGGACTTGATCATCCTTGTTAGTGGATTCCTTTTGATGAGCAAGAGATGGATGAAGTTAGAAAGCACAACCTTCTATACCCTCTTTTTACTTTCTGTTATTTAGATTAAATAAAGCAAAAATAGCATTTTCTGTCTGTTTTCTGATTTATCCTTGCAATAAAAAATACCCCAAAAATAAAAGTTCTCCAAATGCCCTGAAAATTAAATATGTTTTTTCTGGAATATTTGAGAATATCTGGCACTGAGAACACAACAGAGGGAGTAGGCACCTGGTCACAAGGGTCCAGGGCGCCCCCCATGCCTCGTGGGAATCTCGCGGAGCACTGACGAAGGCTCCAAGATGGGATCTCGCAGATACAGAAGGTTGCGGCGGTGGAATTAGGTTTTTGTGGTGCCCTTCGATGTTTTCAGGGTACGGGAGTATATATAGGTGAAGGAGGTACGTCAGTTGATGCTTGAGGGGCCCATGAGGGTGGGTGGCGCGCCCACCCCCAGGGGGCGTGCCGGGCACCCTCGTGGCCGCCTCGTTTGTTGCTTGACGTCCACTCCAAGTCTCCTAGTTGGCATTTGTTCCAAAAAGATCACTCCCGAAGGTTTCATCCCGTTTGGACTCCGTTTGATATTCCTTTTCTTCGAAACACTGAAATAGGCAAAAAAAACAGCAATTCGGGCTGGGCCTCCAGTTATTAGGTTAGTCCCAAAAATGATATAAAAGTGTAAAGTAAAGCCCATAAACATCCAAAATGGGTAATATAATAGCATGGAACAATAAAAATTATAGATATGTTGGAGACGTATCAAGCATCCCCAAGCTTAATTCCTGGTCGTCCTCGAGTAGGTAAATGATAAAAACAGAATTTTTGAAGTGGAATGCTACCTAGCATAATTATTAATGTAATTTTATTTATCATGGCATGAATGTTCAGATCCAAATGATTCAAAATAAAATTTCATATTGACATAAGAAATAGTAATACTTCAAGCACACTAACTAAGAAATCATGTCTTCTCAAAATATCATGGCATTAGAAGGTTCATCCCTACAAAATCATATAGTTTGGTCATGCTCCATTTTCCTCACACAAAAATGCTCTCATCTTGCACACCCCCGATGACAAGCCAAGTAATTGTTTCATACTTAAGTAATCTCAAACTTTTTCAACTTTCAGGCAATACATGAGCGTGAGCCATGGATATATCACAATGGGTGGAATAGAATATGATGATGGAGGTTGTGTGGAGAAGACAAAAAGTAAGAAAGTCTCATATTCATGAGGCTAATCAACAGGCTATGGAGATGCCCATCAATTGATGTCAACATGAGGAGTAGGGATTTCCATGCAACGGGTGCACTAGAGCTATAAATGTATGAAAGCTCAACAAAAGAAACTAAGTGGGTGTGCATCCAACTTGCTTGCTCATGAAGACCTAGGGCATTTTGAGGAAGCCCATCATTGGAATATACAAGCCAAGTTTTATAATGAAAAATTCCCACTAGTATATGAAAGTGACAACAAATGAGACTCTCTATATGAAAGTGACTTTGAAGCACAAGTGTGGAAAAAGATAGTAACATTGTCCCCCTTTTTATTTTATTTTTTTCTTTTCCTTTTTTCTTTTTTTTCTTTTGTGCCTTTCTTTTTTTTATTTGGCCTTTCTTTTCTTCTTTTTTTCTTTGGCCTTTCTTTTTTTTCTTTTTGGCCTTTTTTTTTCTTTTTTATAAGGGACAATGCTCTAATAATGATGATCATCACACTTCTATTTATTTACAACTCATGAGTTACCACTCAAAACTAGAACAAGATATGACTCTATATGAATGCCTCCGGCGGTGTACCGGGATGGATAATGAATCAAGAGTGACATGTATGAAAAATTATAAAGGTGGCCTTGCCACAATACGATGTCAACTACATGAACATGCAAGGCAAAATGACAATGATGATGCATGTCATGATAAACGGAACGGTGGAAAGTTGCATGGCAATATATCTCAGAATGGCTATGGAAATGCCATAATAGGTAGGTATGGTGGCTTTTTTGAGGAAGATATAAGGAGGTTTATGTGTGAAAGCGCGTATCGTATCACAGGGTTTTGATGCACCGGCGAAGTTTGCACCAACTCTCAAGGTGAGATAGGGCAATGCACGGTACCGAAGAGGCTAGCAATGATGGAAAGGTAAGAGTGCGCATAGTCCATGGACTCAACATTAGTCATAAAGAACTCATATACTTATTGAAAAAATCTATAAGTCATCAAAAACCAAGCACTACGCGCATGCTCCTAGGGGGATAGATTGGTAGGAAAAGACCATTGCTCGTCCCCGACCGCCACTCATAAGGATGACAATATAAGAACACCTCATGCTTCAAATTTGTTACACAACGGTTACCATACGTGCATGCTACGAGACTTACCAACTTCAACACAAGTATTCTTTAAATTCACAATTACCCAACTATCATGACTCTAATATCACCACCTCCATATCTCAAAACAATTATCAAGTATCAAGTTGATCATAGCATCCAATTCACTTCCTATGATAGTTTTTATTATACCCAACTTGGATGCCCATCATTCTAGGACCAATTTTATAACCGTAGCAAATACGATGCTGTTCTAAAAGACTCTCAAAATAATATAAGTGAAGCATGAGAGATCAACAATTTCTACAAAATAAAACCACCGTCGTGCTCTAAAAGGTATAAGTGAAGCACTAGAGCAAAACTATCTAGCTCAAAACATATAAGTGAAGCACATAGAGTATTCTAATAAATTCCAAATCATGTGGATTTCTCCCACAAGGTGTGTACAGCAAGGATGATTGTGGTAAACTAAAAATCAAAGACTCATATCATACATGTCGCTCCAAGCAAAACACATACCATGTGGCGAATAAAAATATAGCTCCAAGTAAAGTTACCGATAGACGAAGACGAAAGAGGGGATGCCTTCCGGGGCATCCCCAAGCTTAGGTTTTTGGTTATCCTTGAATATCTTGGGGTGACATGGGCATCCCCAAGCTTAGTCTCTTGCCACTCCGTATTCCATAGTCCATCAAATCTTTACCCAAAACTTGAAAACTTCACAACACAAAACTCAACAGGAAATCTCATAAGCTCCATTAGTGCAAGAAAGAAAAACCACCACATATGGTACTGTAATGAACTCATTATTTATTTATATTGGTGTTAAACCTACTGTATTCCAACTTCTCTATGGTTCATACCCTCCGATACTAGCCATAGATTCATCAAAATAAGCAAACAACACACGAAAAACAGAATCTGTCAAAAACAGAACAGTCTGTAGAAATCTGTAACTTTCCAATACTTATGGAACTAAACAAATCCTACCAAAATAGGAAGTCCTGGGAAATTTGTCTATTGATCTACAGAAAAACGAATCAACGCAAAACCACATTTCTGTGATTTATTAAAATTATTTTCATGCGCGCAAAAGTTTCTGTTTTTCAGCAGAATCAAATTAACTATCACCGTAGGTTATCCTATAGGTTCTACTTGGCACAAACACTAATTAAAACATGAAAACACATCTAAACAGAAGCTAGATGAAATATTTATTACTAGATAGAAGCAAAAAGTAAGAAACAAAAATAAAATTGGGTTGCCTCCCAACTAGCGCTATCGTTTAACGCCCCTAGCTAGGCATAAAAGCGAGAATAGATCTAAGTAGTGCCATCTTTGGCATTCAATTCATAAGTAGCTCGCATGATAGATTCATAAGGTAATTTAAATTACTTTCTTGGAAAGTGTTCCATGCCTTTCCTTAATGGAAATTGCAATCTAATATTCCCTCCCTTCATATCAATAATTGCACCAATCGTTCTAAGGAAAGGTCTACCAAGAATAATAGGACATGAAAGATTGCAATCTATATCAAGATCGATAAAATATATGGGCACATAATTCCTATTTTTAACAATAAGAACATCATTGATCCTTCCCATAGGTTTCTTAATGGTGGAATTCGCAAGGTGCAAGTTTAAAGAGTAATCATCAAAATCATGGAAACCTAGGACATCACATAAAGTTTTCGGAATCATGGAAACACTAGCACCCAAATCACATAAAGGATAACACTCATGATCTTTAATTTTAATCCTTATAGTAGGTTACCACTCATCATAAAGTTTTCTAGGTATAGAAACTTCCAACACAAGTTTTTCCTCATAAGATTGCATCAAGGCATCAACAATATGTTTGGTAAAAGCTTTATTTTGACTATAAGCATGAGGAGAATTCAACACGGATTGCAACAAGGAAATACAATCTATTAAAGAACAATTATCATAATTAAATTCCTTGAAATCCATAATAGTGGGTTCAATGCTATGTAAAGTCTTGACCTCTCCAAGCCCACTTTTACCAAATTTAGCATCAATATCTAAAAACTCCGAATTATTGGGACGCCTTTTAACTAAAGTTGACTCATCTCCAGTCCCATCATTATCAAGATTCATATTGCAAAACAAGGATTTAATAGGGGATACATCAATAACTTTTAGATCTTCATCATTATTTTCATGGAGACTAGAAGAACATGCTTTAACAAAGCAATCTTTCTTAGCACGCAATCTAGTGGTTCTTTCTTTGCACTCATCAATGGAAACTCTCATGGCTTTGAGAGACTCATTGATATCATGCTTAGGTGGAATATATCTAAGTTTCAAAGAATCAACATCAAGCGAGAGTCTATCAACATTCCTAGCCAATTCATCAACTTTAAGCATTTTTTCTTCAAGCAAAGCATTAAAATTCTTTTGAGAGATCATAAATTCTTTAACGCTATTCTCAAAATCAGAGGGCATCTTATTAAAATTTCCATAAGAGTTTTTGTAGGAATTACCATAATTATTAGAGGAATTATTAGGAAATGGTCTAGGATTAAAGTTTCCTCTATAAGCATTGTTACCAAAATTATTCCTACCAACAAAATTCACATCCAGAGATTCATTATTATTCTCAATCAAAGTAGACAAAGGCATATCACTAGGATCAATAGGAGCACTCTTAGTAGCAAACAATTTCATAAGTTCATCCATCTTCCCACTCAAAACATTAATTTCTTCTATAGCATGCACTTTTTTACTAGCAGATCTTTCGGTGTGCCATTGAGAACAATTAGCCATAATGTTATCACGGAGTTTAGTAGCTTCTCCTCAGGTGATTTCCATAAAAGTGCCTCCCGCAGCCAAATCTAAAAGATTTCTAGAAGCAAAATTCAATCTGGCATAAAAATTTGTATGAGCATCCATAAGTTCAAACCATGAGTAGGGCAATTGCGAACCATTAATTTCATTCGTTCCCAAGATTGGGCAACATGCTCATGATCAAGTTGTTTAAAATTCATAATATCGTTTCTAAGAGAGATGATCTTAGCGGGAGGAAAATACTTAGAGATAAAAGCATCTTTGCACTTATTCCATGAATCAATACTATTTTAGGCAAGGACGAAAACCAAGTTTTAGCACGATCTCTAAGTGAAAACGGAAATAAATTCAATTTAACAATAACATTATCCGTATCTTTCTTCTTTTGCATATCACACAAATCAACAAAGTTGTTTAGATGATTAGCGGCATCTTCACTAGGAAGGCCAGAGAATTGATCTTTCATAACAAGATTCAACAAAGCAGCATTGATTTCACAAGATTCAACATCATTAAGAGGAGAAACCGGAGTGCTAAGGAAATCATTATTATTGGTATTGGAAAAGTCACACAATTTGGTATTATCTTGCGCTATCGTGACAAACAATCCAGCACACAAGCACACAAAAAGGCAAGCGAAAAAGAGAGAGGAGAACGGGAAAGAGAGGGCGAATAAAACGGAAATGGCAAATAATGTAATGCGAGGGAGATGAGTTTGTGATGGGTACTTGGTATGTCTTGACTTGAGCGAAGACCTCCCTGGCAACAGCGCCAGAAATCCTTCTTGCTACCTCTTGAGCACTGCGTTGGTTTTCCTTGAAGAGGAAAGGGTGATGCAGCAAAGTAGCATAAGTATTTCCCTCAGTTTTTGAGAACCAAGGTATCAATCCAGTAGGAGGCTCCTCAAAAGTCCCACGCACCTACACAAACAAACAAGAACCTCACAACCAACGCAATAAAGGGGTTGTCAATCCCTTCATGGTAACTTGCAAAAGTGATATCTAATAGTGATAATATGATAAGATAAATATTTTTGGTATTTTTATGATATAGATTGGAAAGTAAAAGATGCAAATAAAAGATAGATGAAAACTTATATGATAAAGGACAGACCCCGGGGCCATATGTTTCACTAGTGGCTTATCTCAAGATAGCATAAGTATTACGGTGGGTGAACAAATTACTGTCGAGCAATTGATAGAGAAGTGCTTAGTTATGAGATTACCTAGGCATGATCATGTATATAGGCATCACGTCCGTGATAAGTAGATCGAAACGATTCTGCATCTACTACTATTACTCCACACATCGACCGACTCCTGCCTGCATCTAGAGTATTAAGTTCATAAGAACAGAGTAACACATTAAGAAAGATGACATGATGTAGAGGGATAAACTCATGCAATATGATATAAACCCCATCTTTTTATCCTTGATGGCAATAGTACAATACGCGCCTTGCTGCCCCTGCTGTCACTAGGAAAGGACACCGCAAGATTGAACCCAAAGCTAAGCACTTCTCCCGTTGCAAGATAGATCAATCTAGTAGGCCGAACCAAACTGATAATTCGAAGAGACTTGCAAAGATAACTTAATCACACATAAAAGAATTCAGAGGATATTCAAATATTTCTCATAGATAAACTTGATCATAAACCCACAATTCATCGGATCTCGACAAACACACCGCAAAAAGAGTTATGTCGAATAGATCTCCAAGAAGATCGAGGAGAACTTTGTATTGAGATTCAAAGAGAGAGAAGAAGCCATCTAGACAATAACTATGGACCCGAAGGTCTGTGGTAAACTGCTCACAACTCATCGGAGAGGCCTTGGAGATGATGTAGAGGCCCTCCATGGTCGATTCCCCCTCTGGCGGAGCGCCAGTGAAGGCTCCAAGATGGGATCTCGCGGATACAGAAGGTTGCCACGGTGGAATTAGGTTTTCGTGGTGCCCTTCGATGTTTTCAGGGTACGGGAGTATATATAGGCGAAGGAGGTACTTCGGTTGATGCTCAAGGGGCCCACGAGGATGGGGGGCGTGCCCACCCCCAGAGGGCATGTCGGGCAGCCTCGTGGCCGCCTCGTTTGTTGCTTGACGTCCACTCCAAGTCTCCTGGTTGGCATTTGTTCCAAAAAGATCGCTCCCGAAGGTTTCATCCCGTTTGGACTCCATTTGATATTCCTTTTATTTGAAACACTAAAATAGGCAAAAAAACAGCAATTCGGGCTGGGCCTCCGGTTAGTAGGTTAGTCCCAAAAATGATATAAAAGTGTAAAGTAAAGCCCATAAACATCCAAAACGGGTAATATAATAGCATGGAACAATAAAAAATGGGATAATTAGATTTATGCCCCTAGTTCTGTCCCACTCGTCTATTTTACCCCTAATTCCCAAAAGTCACCGATTCTGTCCAAGTCACTTTGCTCCTATTATGATTTTGCCCTTTGACTGTTTGACCGTCAGTTTGAAAACTTCATAAGTAATTCATACTAAATCATAAAAATGCAAATAAGATACGAAAATGTTCAAAAAAACATCACCTATATGTTAGTGTCATTTGCATTCATGAAAAAAGTGTTGGAAAGTGCACATCCAAGTTTTAGCTCTTTTGATACCACCATGAATAGTAAACTCTAAAAAATTCAAAAAAATATGGTGGCAAAGAACAACAAATGTTCTAAGTGCTTGCTAAGTTCAATTAGGGAACGACATTCGTGGAAGTCGTGGAAAAAATAATCTATTTTGGAGTGCTGATTGTTTTTTTGCCGTGGCACCCACGGATGTTATTCCCTGATGAAACTTGGCAGGCACTTAAAACATTTGTCATTCTTTGCCACCAATTGTTTTTTGTATTTTTTGAACTTTTTTAGATTTTACTATTCATGGTGGTAGCATAAGAGGTAAAACTCGGATGGGCACTTTCCAACACTTTTCTCATGAATGCAAATGACACTGACATATAGGTGATGTTTTTCTGAACATTTTGGTATCTTATTTGCTTTTTTCTGATTTAGTATGAATTAGTTATGAAGTTTTCAAACTGACGGTCAAACGGTCAAAGGGCAAAAGCATAAGAGGAGCAAAGTGACTTGGACAGAACCGTTGACTTTTGGGAATTAGGGGTAAAACAGACGAGTGGGACACAACTAGGGGCATAAATCTAATTATCACAGAAAAAATTATAGATACGTTGGAGACATATCTATATCCTCCTTTGAAATGATTCGAGTGACTTGACTTGGCACATCTTCACGCATGTAGTTGAAACAAAATCAACATAGCCTTCACAATATTTATGTTCACGGTGGATATATCCTACTCATGCTTGCACTCAATGTTGATTAATTTTAATGCATGTTCATGACTTTTGTCGCTCTCTAGTTGGTCGCTTCCCAGTCTCTTGCTAGCCTTCACTTGTACTAAGCGGGAATACTGCTTGTGCATCCAAAATCCATAAAACCCAAAGTTATTGCATATGAGTCCACCATACGTTCCTATATGCGGTATCTACCTGCCATTTGAAGTAAATTTGTATGTGCCAAACTCCAAACCTTCAAATGAATTTCTGTTTTGTATGCTCGAACAACTCATGTATCAACTAGGGCTGTCTATATCTTCCATGCTAGGTGGGTTATTCTCACGAGGAGTGGACTCCGCTCCTCACTCATGAGAAAATGGCGGGTAACCGGGATGCCCAGTCCCATGCTCAAATCAAAATAATTGCAAACAAAACTCCCCCAGGATTGTTGTTAGTTGGAGGCACCCGTTGTTTCGGGCAAGCCATGGATTGATGATTGTTGGTGGTGGGGCAGTATAAACTTTACCATTCTATTTGGGAACCGCCTACAATGTGTGTAGCATGGAAGATATCGAGATCTCTCAGTTGTTATGTTGACATTGAAAGTATACCGCTCAAAATATTATTTATCTCTATTTCAAAATCGAGCTCCGGCACATCTAGAAATCCCTGCTTCCATCTGTGAAGGGCCTATCTGTTTACTTTTATGTTGAGTCATCACCCTCTTATTTAAAAGCACCCACTGGAGAGCACCGCTGTCATTTGCATGCATTACTATTAATTTATATTCAGTATGACTATGACTGGATCTCTTTTACCATGAATTACAATGTTTAGTTAGTCCTTGATCTTCCGAGGTGCTCTACATTTATGTTTTGCGGTCTCAGAAAGGGCTAGCGATATACCATCTTGTTATATATATTATGATTATTTTGAGTAAGTGTTATCATCCGAGATTTATTATTATTGCTCGCAAGTTGATTATGCCATTGATATGAGTAAACATGAGACCTAAGTGTTACTGTGGATATGGTTAGTTCATAATCTTTGCTGAAAACTTGAATGATGGCTTTACATATTTGCAACAACAAGAGCAAACAGAGTTTGTAAAAGTTTTTCTTTATCACTTTCAGTTTGTCAACTTAATTGCTTGAGGACAAGCAAGGGTTTAAGCTTCGGGAGTTGATACGTCTCCGCGGTATCTACTTTTCCAAACACTTTTGCCCTTGTTTTGGACTCTAACTTGCATGATTTGAATGGAACTAACCCGGGCTGACGCTGTTTTTCAACAGAACTGCCATGGTATTATTTTTGTGCAGAAATAAAAGTTCTCGGAATGACCTGAAAATCCACGGAGCAACTTTTTGGATTTAATAAAAAATATTGGCGAAAGAATCACCGTCAGGGGGCCCACACCCTGTCCACGAGGGTGGGGGGCGCCCACCTAGGGCATGCCCCCTTGCCTCGTGGGCCCCCTGAAGCTCCACTGACCTCAACTCCAACTCCATATATTCACGTTCGGGGAGAAAAAAATCAGAGAGAAGGATTCATCGCGTTTTATGATACGGAGCCGCCACCAAGCCCTAAACTCTCTCGGGAGGGCTGATCTGGAGTCCGTTCGGGGCTCCAGAGAGGGGGATCCATCGCCGTCGTCATCATCAACCATCCTCCATCACCAATTTCATGATGCTCACCGCCGTGCGTGAGTAATTCTATCTTAGGCTTGCTGGACGGTTATGGGTTGGATGAGATTTACCAAGTAATCAAGTTAGTTTTGTTAGGGTTTGATCCCTAGTATCCACTATGTTCTGAGATTGATGTTGCTATGACTTTGCTATGCTTAATGCTTGTCACTAAGGACCGAGTTCCATGATTTTAGATATGAACCTATTATGTTTTCATGAATATACGTGAGTTCTTGATCCTATCTTGCAAGTCTATAGTCACCTATTATGTGTTATGATCCGTTAACCCCGAAGTGACAATAATCGGTATACTTACCGGTGATGACCGTAGTTTGAGGATTTCATGTATTCACTAAGTGTTAATGCTTTGGTCCGGTACTCTATTAAAAAGAGGCCTTAATATCCCTTAGTTTCCAATAGGACCCCGCTGCCATGGGAGGGTAGGACAAAAGATGTCATGCAAGTTCTTTTCCATAAGCACGTATGACTATATTCGGAATACATGCCTGCATTACATTGATGAACTGGAGCTAGTTCTGTGTCACCCTATGTTATAACTATTACATGAGGAATCGTATCCAACATAATTATCCATCACTGATCCAATGCCTACGAGCTTTTCACATATTGCTCTTTGCTTAGTTACTCTACCGTTGCCACTGTTACAATTACTACAAAATAGCTACTGTTACTTTTGCCACTGTTACGTTACTTCCATATTACTTTGCTACTAAATACTTTGCTGCAGATATTAGGTTATCCAGGTGTGGTTGAATTGACAACTCAACTGCTAATACTCAAGAATATTCTTTGGATCCCCTTGTGTCAAATCAATAAATTTGGGTTGAATACTCTACCCTCGAAAACTGTTGCGATCCCCTATACTTGTGGGTTATCAGTATGGCAGTTGATTTGCCAGCCATTTGCAAAGATATTTTAGTAGGTGTGAGTTTATTCAAGTCAAGTCTTTTATATAAAGAGAAAGGCATAACACTAACACCAGCTCCTAAATCACACAAAGCAGTTTTCACATAATTATGTTTGATAGAGCAAGGTATAGTTGGTATACCCGGATCTCCAAGTTTTTTAGGTACTCCATCTTTAAAAGTATAGTTAGCAATCATAGTGGAGATTTCATCTTCCGGTATTTCTCTCTTATTTGTGATGATATATTTCTTATAATTTGCATAAGGAGGCATTTTTAGGATATCAGTCAAACGAGTACGCAAAAAGACTGGCCTCAACATTTCAGCAAAGTGTTCAAATTCTTCATCATCTTTCTTTTTAGTTGACTTGGCTGGAAAAGGCATAGGTTTTTGATCCCATGGTTCTCTTTCTTTACCGTTTTTTCTAACAACAAAGTCTCTTTTATCATATCTTTTATTCTTAGGTTGTAGGTTATCAAGATCAACAGGTGGTTCTATCCCAACATCATTATCTGGTTCTTTATCATTATTTGTATGAGTATCTTCATGAACCTCATAATTGTCTTTTTCATTATCACTAGGTGGATGTTCATTACCAGATTGAGTTTCAGCATCAGAGATAGAAGTTTCATTTTCATTATCAGGAGGTTTGTCTATTTCTGGTTCACTAGAAGCATGCAAAGTCCTATCATTTTTCTTTCTCTTTTTCTTTTTAGAAGGACTAGGTGCACTAGTGTTATTTCTTTGTGGATCTTGTTCAATTCTTTTTGGGTGTCCCTCAGGATAAAGTGGTTCCTGAGTCATTTTACCTCCTCTAGTTGCAACTCTAACAGCAAAGTCATGTATATTATGGTTCATTTCATCAAGTAATTCTCTTTGTGATTTAGCAACTTGTTCTAACTGGGTTTGAAACATAGAAGCATGTTTTCCAACACCTCTAACATCATTTGAAATTCTAAATAACAAGTCACTGAAGCAACCTATCATATCAGAATTATATTTCAATTGTTTCATAACATTTGCATTGAAGTGGTCTTGTTTTCTAATATAGTTTTCAAACTCATAAAGGCATTGACTAGGATGCATAATGTGAGGATTATCATTTTCATTGAACTTCATAAGAGAATTTACCTCTACCACCTTAGGCAGTGGTGGTGTATCAAGCCCATGTATTTCTTCAATAGGAGGTAAAATTTTAAAATCCTCAGCTTTAATACCTTTTTCCTTCATAGATTTCTTTGCCTCTTGCATATCTTCAGGACTGAGATATAATATACCCCTCTTCTTCGGAATGGGTTTAGGTGGTGGTTCAGGAATAGTCGAATCATCACAATTTTTTCAATATGTTATTCAATAATTCTTCAGCTTGAGCGATAGTTCGTTCCCTAAAAACACAACCAGCACAACTATCTAGGAAATCCCTAGAAGCATCGGTTAGTCCATTATAGAAGATATCAAGTATTTCATTTTTCTTAATAGGATGATCAGGCAAAGCATTAAGTAACTGGCAAGGCCTCCCCCAAGCTTGTGGGAGACTCTCTTCTTTAGTTTGAACAAAGTTAAATATTTCCTATAAGGCAGCTTATTTCTTATCAGTAGGAAAATATTTTTCAGAGAAGTAGTAAATCATATCCTGGGGACTACGCACACAACCAGGAGCAAGAGTATTGTACCAAGCTTTAGCATCACCCTTTTCTGAGAGAGGAAATAATTTGAGAATAAAGTAGTATAGAGTTTTCTCATCATGAGTAAAAAGGGTGGCTATATCATTCAACTTAGTAAGATGTGCCACAACAGTTTCAGTTTCATAACCATGGAAAGGATCAGATTCAACAAAAGTGATTAACTCTGGGTCGACGGAGAATTCATAATCCTTATCAGCAATAACAATTGGTGAAGTAGCAAACTCAGGATCACATTTCGTTCTAGCATTCAGAGATTTTTCTTTATACTTGTGTAATAATTTCTCTAGATCATCTCTATCCTTACAAGCAAGAATATCTCTAGTTGCCTCTTCACTCATAACATAGCCTTCCAGTACCTAAGGCAATTCATATCTAGGAGGGCTAGCTCTAGCAAGTGTTTCAGGAGTTTCAGTTTCAAGCTCATCATCAGATTCAACAACATCATGTTGTATTACTCTAGCAATTTGTTCATCAAGAAATTCACCAAGTGGCACATCATCATTATCGAGCATGGTACTAGCATCATCATAAGCATCATTCATAGCAGAAGTAGCATCATCAATAACTTGCGACATATTAGACTTAATAGCATGTGGTGGTGGTGTTGCAAGTTTACCCTTAACAGAAGGTGAATCTAAAGCAGAACTGGATGGCAGTTTCTTACCTCCCCTCGTACTCGAGGGAAATATCTTAGTCTTAGCATCCTTCAGATTGTTCATAGTGATAAATTTATAATAATCCCAAGTGACTCAACAAATATAGCTATGCTCCCCGGCAACAGCGCCAGAAAAAGGTCTTGATAACCCACAAGTATAGGGGATCGCAACAGTTTTCGAGGGTAAGTATTTAACCCAAATTTATAGATTTGACACAAGGGGAGCCAAAGAATATTTGAAGGTATTAGCAGCTGATCAATTGTCAATTCAACCACACCTAGAGATTAATTATCTGCAACAAAGTGATTAGTAGCACAGTAGTATGATAGTTTTGATGATAGCAGCAGTAGTAACGGTAACAGTAAATAGTGGTAGCAGTGATATTGTAGCAGTAACGATAGCAGTAGCAATAGTAGTAACTTAGCAAGAACAATATATGATAAATTCGTAGGCATTGGATCGGTGACTTGTTGGATGATATTCATCATGAGACAGTAATAATCTAGGGCGATATGGCACTAGCTCCAGTTCACCGATATAATGTAGGCATGTTCCGTAAATAGTCATATGTGCTTTATTAAAAGAACTTGCATGACATCCTTTGTCCTACCCTCCCATGGCAGTGGGGTCCATATTGGAAACTAAGGGATATTAAGGCCTCCGTTTAATAAAGAACTAGAACAAAGCATTAACACATAGTGAATACATGAACTCCTCAAACTACGGTCATCACCGAGAGTGGGCCCGATTGTTGTCACTCCAGGGTTGTCGGATCATAACCGTAGTAGGTGACTATCTTGCAAGATCAAATCTAAAACATGGATATAATGATGAATTCATAAATCGTTCAAATCTGAGTTCATGGCACCCGGGCCCAAAGTGACAAGCATTAAGCATAGCAAAGTCATAGCAACATCAATCTAAGAACATAGTGGATACTAGGATCAGGCCCTAACAAACTAACTCGATTACATGATGAATCTCATCCAACTCCTCACCGACCAGCGTGCCTACGAAGGAATTACTCACTCCCGATGGGGAACATCATGGAATTGGCGATGGAGATGGGTTGGTGATGATGAAGAACGAAGATTCCCCTATCTGGAGCCCCAAACGGACTCCAGATCTGCCCTCCCGAGGAAGAACAGGGCTTGGCGGCGGCTCCGTCTCGTGGACCATGATAATTCTTTCTCCTTGATTTTTTTTCTGGAAATATGTGATTTTATAGTATCAGGGGGTCGTCTGTGGGGCCACCAGGTGGGTACAACCCACCTGGGCGCGCCAGGAGAGGGGGCGCGCCCTGGTGGGTTGTGCCCACCCAGGTGCCCCTCTCCTGCAGGTCTTGGCTCCAGAAATTCTTATTATTGATATAAAAAATCCTCGCAAAGTTTCGTTCCATTCCGAGAACTTTTATTTCTGCACAAAAACAACACCATGGTAGTTCTGCTGAAAACAACATCAGTTCGGGGTTAGTTTCATTCAAATCATGCAAATTAGAGTCCAAAACAAGATGAAAAGCGTGAGAAAAAGTAGATACACTGGGGACGTACCAACCATCCACTCTTACGAGAAAGCAAGCACCTGCCGATCTCCTCTTCCATGTCTTATGCTCCCTCGATAGCACCTTCGAGGATATGCGTGAGATCTTCTATGTTTGGGATTAGATGGGTAGTCGGTGCTACTTCTTGATCTTGCGTTGATTTTTCCCTTGAAGAGGAAATGATGATGCAACAAAGTAGAGATAAGTATTTCCCTCGGTTGAGAACCAAGGTAATCAGAAACCATGCTCTCCTCTCTCTCCTCTCCACTACCCACCAACCCTAACCAACTGCACCAATGGTGATCGTTAGATTGCTAGGATGGAAGGCCTTCTACATTGGGATTTCTCCCCTGGTCAAGTCGTGGAGGTGCAGGTTCATGCAAGGTTCGGATCCACTATTCACCCCCCCATGTGGCTGCCAAAGAGTTCTTCTTGGTCGTTCCATTCTCTTAGGCCTCGTTCCCTCTTTTCGAAGAATCGGTGGGTTTGGCTCTACAGTGTTGTATTGGAGGTTCTCGTTCTGGCTTTCATGCAAAACATCTCTCTTGTCATCATTTTCGGTTTTCGGTTGCCTCCAATAAGGTTGGACATTTCATCTATGGGATTAAAGACCGCATTTGGCCAGATTTCATTTGTCATTTCAATCTCTATCACCATGTAGCCTGTGTTTCTTCACCTAAGGATCATTTCTGGCATTCGTACCAAGAGTTAAATGAGATTGTTGCACATTCTCCTATGGCGGTTAAATCTGATCTTAATTTCCTTCGTACCAACCTGGAACTCACTAACAAAATGTTGATGAGCTGAATTTTTTTGGATATCCTATTCTCTTGGGATCCACTATTTGCCCTGATCTGGGATTATCTTTGCAATTTGGCTCTCTTTCGATTCAGCCTCTTAGGAATTCAAATTTCATGGACGTCTTGAAATTTGGTAAGTGCAGACCAGTTCCTATCAGCAATAATTTGGACATTAAGAGCACATTCTCGGGGCTTAATTATCGTCATCACTATTGGGAATCCATTCCTAGCTTGATTCTTTGGCATATTCTAGACTTTAGGAAAGTGGGTTATGACGATTCGGAAATTGCTGAATCTTGGTCACTCAATTCAGTCCCACCGTCTCATTTTATTTATGAGAAATTAAAGGTGTGTCCCCTCTGTCAGCTAAAATATTGTCATGAAGATTCGTGCCCAAATCAAATTCTTCCGGTGCAAGCTACGGAGGCTGGTTCTTCTGATCATAGGCCAGGGTCTAGCCATGATGGGCCTAGATTATCCTCACAGATAACTAATCCTTTTGGGCCATCATGTTCTCGTTGCTGCTCTTAGTCCCATTACGCGGTTCCATGCCCTTCAAATTTATTTTATGGCTATTGTGATTTTCTGGGCCACACTAAGGAAAGTTGTGGCGGGGGCGATTCACCCTGCTTTTTTTGGTTGCCAAAATCTTCTACTACCCAGTATACGCTGACGAGCCCTTATGATCACATTGGGCAAGAGGTAGGTGAGCCAATCAAATCAAATATTAATATCTCTTTGCCTGCTAAACAGTCTGATTTCGCGAGACAGGCTACTTCTCGTCTGGTCAAATCCGCTGCCATTGGAAAGGATTTTGACCTGCACAATTATGAAGATTCCCCTCACCAATTTTCTAAGTTACCGCACCCTTCGGGCCCTACTGGAGCTGCTGTGAGACACCTGGCTCGTCCTAATTGGAGGGGTGGCGGTGATGGGAAACAAAATTGGATTCTAAAGAGGCACCAGGCTACCGCTACGCCTTCCGTCCCCAGTGGGCCTCCTCCAAACCCCAACTCTGCCTCGGACTCTGCTCCTGCCCCTGCTTTGCCGGTCAGCATGGCGAACTACCTTGTCAATGTCGTCCCCTACATCCCGCAGGGGATGACCATCGAGCTCGGCCCAGAGGACCATGTGGTGCGCAGCGACATGGTCGTGCATCCGGTGCCACCTCTGAACCATGATTTTCTTGCCATGGCTGAGATAAATCGCCATGTTCCCTTTCATTAGAAAGCTACCCTTCGTCAGATCATCACTGGATTACTGCACGAGTCCCACTTCTTCCCCTCGAAGATTGATGATTACCCGCTAGGGATTGCTATTTATGGTTCTCAAGATCCGCTGACTAGAGATAATGTGGCGGGTACTACTTTTGAGATTGATGCTGAGGTGGAAGGAGATATGAACACAGTGGTTCCATTTGTCCCGCATAATGTTGCACTTAATATGACGCGTACTTCATATGGTCCTGATATTTGGTTGCTCTACATTGGTTTCCCCCACGACTATCAAACCTACCACTACATCCATAGGTCTGTTGATAGATTTGGCAATTTGCTTCACTGGTTCAATCCTAGGGGTGACCGCAAATTTGTTCTTATCAAAGCTAAAGTGATTAATCTCTGTCTGGTCCCTAAAAGCTTTGTCATGCGGCAACTTGGAGGAAATCATTTCTGCTGGACTGTCTATGTCACAATGCTCAGGAGTAGTGACTGGAATGCCCATCTACCGAAAGTTCCTCCGGTCGGTGAGGACCCGCCGCCTACTGATGGTATTCCACATCCACTCCATGGAGAGGGGCTCACCGCAGAACAGCTTTATCAAATGCAACTTAACAACTGGATGGTTCAGAATGCTGGTGGCAACAATGCTGCACAGCAGGGAGAAGGAGATGTTGGAGTGGATCATGATGTGGATATCCAGTTCCAAGATGGGTGGGGAGCTTGGCCTGCTCCTCCACCCCAAGCTGCTCCGGTTCTTTACAATTATCAGCAACGGCTGGCTTCCGAAGGGCTTCAGGTGCAAGATGGAATCCTCCCCAACAATAATCTGATGAACAACCCTGCCTCTGCATGGAATGCGTCTATTTCAGTTCATGGCAGTTCTGGATCAAGTGAAGGTTCTGACAGGATGGTGCTGATGCCAGTTAGTCTATTCAACTCCCTCAACTCCTCTGGCAATGTGGCTTCAAAAAATTCTGCTTTGCCACCCAGTCTGTTCTTTGAAATTTCATTATCTAACTCTAGTCTGAATTTTCACATGACTGCTGATAATGAGCTGATTTACTCCATGCTTTTCAATCTTAACATTTCTTCTGTGCAAGTGACCAATTTTCTATCTTCTGCTATCATGCCTGTCTTAGCAACTTTTGGTCCTTGGGCTCATGGTTATGGTTTATATAATGAGAGCACTCAAGTCCGTTTCTCTGTCACGGAAGAAACACCTAATGCTCTGCTGATTAGCTCTTCCATCACTCATACTAATAAGGATCGTGGCACAAGCACTATTGCTCTGCCTTGGATCAATGAGAATGTCACACCTCACTCTGGAACACACTCTTCTGTAGTGATTACTGAGCTAGGTGATGCCCAGGAGGTTGCAAATCCTGTTTGTCAGATTTATGATATTTTTGTTGATGAGAATTTGGCTCTAAATGACCAAGTCATACCACCCGCTGAAGCAGTTGCAATGGTGAATGACTTGGAGATTCAGGGACAGGGGGAGAACCTAATGCCTGCATTTGCCTCTGATGTGCACACTGGTACTTCTGCCAGTAAGAAAGGGAAGGCCAAAGCTCCTATTTGTGTATCTGCAGTTCACCGCAGCAACAGAAGCAACAAATACAATGGTTTTAAGATCCCCTCTATGACTGACAACAGGGTCAAGACATCCAAAGTTAAACCTAGGGTGACTCCCAAAGCTCCATCTGGAATTGTTATCTTTGAAGTTGATGATGCAGGTCTAGAAGAAGCTATTCCTCCGCCACCTACGCCTATTGCTGTGATGCAAATGATTGGCACACAGAAGTGTGTGATCCCTCCCGAAGAGCTCTCCACTGAGAAGCTTCTTGCTCCTGAAGATTAGGAGGAATCTTCCTCCGCCTAGTTTTATATCGCTGTGCGCTTTATCTTAAATGTCTCTTTTGCGGAACTAGAATGTTTTATGTTGGAATATTCGCGGCCTGAACTCGGAAGTTAAACAGTTGGCTTTACCTAATGCTATTTCCTCAAGTGGTTGTGCGGTGGTTTGTTTGCAAGAAACAAAAAAAAATCTTCTTTTGATAATGTGTTTATAAAATCTTGCTGCCTGCATAGATTTGACAAACTTGCATATATCCCTTCTCTTGGGGCTTCTGGTGGTTTAGTCACTATCTGGAATAGTGGCATTTTTTAGGGCACAATACTTATTGAGGAGTCTTTTGCTCAAGTGATTCAATTTAAATCTACTCGATCTGGACAAAGCTGGACTTTGGTAAATATATATGGCCCATGTCAAGGAGATGCTCGGTGGATTATACTAATTGGTTTTTAAACTTGAATATCCCACAAAATGAAGATTGGCTTTTATTGGGTGACTTTAACAACATAAGGAGCCCGGACAATAGGAATAAACCTGGGGGCAATTTTAATGATATGATCATGTTTAATGCCTTTATCCGCAACACGGCCTTAATTGAACTCTGTCGGAGTAATGGGCCACGGGTAGGCTAACCCGAGCCCCAGAACCTTTCAAAGCATCAGGGCAGACTGCGCCCCTCAAGACTCTGCAATAAGGAGCCGCCTTCTGGGAGTCGGCGGCAAGGCCGCCGACTATCCCTTGCGGCCGCGTCCTAGGGACGGCCTTGGGATAAGTGGACTCTTAGCTGACGACTTCCAGAGAAGCCGACTCTTACCTGACGACTTCCAGAGAAGCCGATTGAGGGGAGTCGGCCCGTGACTCCAACCATCTCCTGCCTTCGCCACGATGGATGGGGCGGGGTACGGTCACTGCGTGGCCGTCTCTACCCTGCTTACGAGGGGCTGGCATGGCTACAGTGCGCTGTATCGCTGGAGATCTCCATCGTGGCGCGACACTGTTGCCATGCCTGCCCTGACCTCAGCCTCAGTGGGCGGCGCACTGTGCCCACGACGACCTACCTATACGGCCCAGAGACGGCGGGACCCGCCCGTTAGCGAGAGCATGGAAGACGGCAAGAACGCCCCGAAGACGGACCCGTGGGAGTCGGCCCCCTGGAGTCAGCCAGCCCCTCCCACGGGCCCCGCACGCCATTAAACAGACAAGACGGGGAATGGCGACAGTGATCGTCCGCCAGACGGCAGCACTGTTGCCATGACCCCATGACCAAGCCAGCGTCATCAGAAGCACTGCTACAGTACCAGGCCTGTCGGCGGGGCCCGCCAGTTGGCGGGCCCCAGCAGTCAGCAGAGAAGAAGGCGGCTTGAGAGACAGACGGCTGGGACCCGCGCCCAGCCGGATTACCATTGTATCCCCAGGGGGCGGGCCTATATAAGCCCCCTGGGGCACCCATGCAAGGGGGATGGCCTCTTTAGCATTAGACCCGATCATATAGGAAGGAAGGAGCTAGCCTTGCCCTCTCCTACCTCCAGAAAACAGCTCTAGGAGCAACCTTGTATACACTTTGCCATAGTGATCATGCGGAGACCCCGCAGAGCAGCAATAGGGGTGTTATCTCCTCGGAGAGCCCTGAAGCTGGGTAAGATCCGCCGGCGTGCATGTCTACGCCTCATCTCGCTTCCGGGCACCGGCGACGTTCTACTCGCTCCCACCATGATAAGCCATCCTTTGGCATATGTCGCACCCAACCCCCGACATTTGGCGCCCACCGTGGGGTGAGGTGCACCGTTGTCCGGAGACTTGCTCTGGATAGGAACCCTATTCCTCCCTGGCGAGCACAGCCAGCCCGGCACGCCAAATGGAGTCTGCGCCGACGCGCTGCACGGCGCTGAGATCGCCTGCGCGGCCAGCTGCCTCGCTGAACTTATCGGCGAGGTTTGCCTCTCCGATGAGCCTGCATCCGACGTAGACACGAGCGGCCCCGAGAGCCTCCTCGCGGGCCTCCTTGACCAACTCCACGTCGCCGGCGAGCCCGCCATGGACCTGGAGTCCATAGGCTCCACTGACCCAATGCTGGTCGACTCGGACACCGCGTCGCTCGACGCGTTCCCCACCAACATGGTGATCTACGACGAGCCGCTCCCTTGCAAGGAGAGCGGTAGAAGCACCGTCACGGAGGTCCTCGTCCTCGATCACGGCGAGCATTCCGGCGAAAGAGCTCGTGATCCACTCGACGCGGCTCTGCAAGACCTGACCGCGCCCATTCCAGGAGACGCCGACGCCGAGACGCTGGAGGCACGCCGCCTTCAGCTCTTTGAAGGCGCGAAGAAGCTGGCAAGCATGAGACGCTTATCAGAAGCCTGCTGTGGGCGGCTCGCCGGCTCCAACTGGGCCTAGCCGCTTGGGCCGGTCCGGCAGCATGGCGCGGCCATCGCCAACCTATTCGGGGCCAATCGCCCTGTGTACGCCACGCCTGCGGAGAACATCCGCGCTGCCCAGGCGGCGGTGGACGAGCTCGACAACTTCAAAGGCGAAGAGCGCCGCCTGATGACGGAGCGAGTTCAGCAACTCCTCGACGCGGCTGCCGCGTAGAACGAAGCCGGCTGCCGCACGGAGGCGTCGCAATGACAAAACGACGACTTGCCTCCCCGCCGAGATCAAGGCGTGATGTCTCGGACACCAACCGGTGGCGTCCGCGGAAGGAAAGACAAGGATCCGGCTGTCAGCCACAGTCGGACTCACATCACCATCGAGCGCAACCAAGACGGCCGCCCCAAAGCAGTAGAACGGCGGGACGACTATCTGCCTCCCCCTCCTCGCAAAGAAAGATGAGTCTCCCCGCCACCCGTTGAGCATCCGACTCTCGGCGACCGCCTTGGCCACCAAGAGGGAGTCGGAGAAAATGACGCCCGCGACCGGATCGACCGACTCCACCGATCCCTGGCACTGGAAGAAGAAGACGAGTTGGGTCCTCCCTATTTCGGGCCCAGCATCCGAGATGAGCCCTTCCCCAAAGGGTTCACACTCCCCCGAGACACGCCCAAGTACACCGGCTCCGTGAAGCCGGAAGACTGGCTAGTTGACTACTCCACGGCCGTCAACATAGCAAACGGCAAAAAGCGTGTTGCCGTAAAATACGTTCCACTCATGCTCCAGGGCACGGCCAGGACATGGTTGAACAGCCTGAAGCCCCGCAGCATCAACAACTGAGTCAACTTCACCGAATCCTTCATCAGCAACTTCACGAGCACGTACAAGCGGCCTCCCAAGCCTCGCCAACTCTCCTTGTGCGTACAAGGCCCCAACGAGTCGACTCGCGACTACCTCACGCGCTGGGCCGAGCTTCGGAACTCCTGCGAGGGCGTGCACGAGGTGCAGGCTATCGAGTACTTCACTGCCGGGTGTAGAGAAGGCACCCTCCTCAAGCACAAGCTCCTCTGCGACGAGCCGGAGACCCTCGACGAGCTGCTGATCATAGCAGACAAGTACGCCACAGCCGACTCCTCGATGAAGGCAGAGATTCAAGTTAGTGTGACTGGCAAAGTCGCCCCTCAGGCTCCCAGAACTCCGGCTGGGGATGCCAGTCGGCGGCAACCTCAGAGCGACCACAAGCGCAAAGCCCCGCAGCCGGCTTCCAGCATCCGACAAGTTGCTACGGTCGAAGACCAACAACCGGAGGAGCAGCCTCCGGCGAAGCGACAGAAAGGCGGCAAGTCCAACTGGTTGCCGGCCTTCTCCTACGAGCAGACCCTAGATGGCCCCTGCAAGTTCCACAGCGGCGCGAAGCCATCGAACCACACTACCCGGAAATGCCACTGGCTCAACAGAATCGCCAAGGGAGACGGCCTACTCCCTCCCCCGCCTGCTGGGCCGCCGCCTCCACCACCGCCCCAGAAGCCGGTTGTCACGCCAGTCGGCGCAATACAAGACCAGTACCCAGAAGAGCATGGAGCCTATGTGGTGTTCACCAGTGTGGCTGACGATCGACGCAGCAGGCGGCAGCAGCAGCAAGAGGTGAATGTAGTGGCGTCAAGCACTCCAGAGTTCATCCACTCGTCCGAGAAGCCTATCAGTTGGAGCAGAGCTGATCACCCAGAGGTGATGCCGAATCCGGCCTCCTACGCCCTGGTATTAGGCGCCACACTCACCACAGATAGACGGGCCGCTTGTTTCTCGCGAGTGCTGATAGACGGAGGCAGCAGTATCAACATCCTATACAAGGATACATGGAGAAGTTAGGAATCAAGCAAAGACAACTTCAGAGCAGCCGGACTGTGTTCCACGGCATTGTTCCTGGCCTTTCCGGCTCACCAATCGGCAAAATCCTGATAGACGTCCTCTTTGGGGAGAAAGATCATTTCCGCCGAGAGCCAGTTTGGTTTGAAGTGGTTGACCTCGAAAGCCCGTACCATG
Source organism: Triticum dicoccoides (assembly GCF_002162155.2). Classification (NCBI taxonomy): domain Eukaryota; kingdom Viridiplantae; phylum Streptophyta; class Magnoliopsida; order Poales; family Poaceae; genus Triticum; species Triticum dicoccoides. Next base: position 133,103,385 of record NC_041383.1, on the reverse strand, counting down.
CGTTGCTTGGCCGACCTGCTTTGGCCAAGTTCATGGCGGTCCCCCACTACGCCTACCTCAAGATGAAGATGCCGAGTTCCAAGGGGATTCTAACCATAGCCGGCGACTACAGAAAGTCGTCCGCTTGCGCGGCCGAAAGCAGTCGGCTGGCTGAGTCCTTGGTGATCGCAGCTGAGAAGCGGCTTCTTGATCGGGTTGTGGCGATGGCCGGCAAGCAGCCCGAGATGTCGCCCGACCCCAAGGAGTCGGAAGCAGAAGGATCGTTCAAGCCGGCCAGAGAAACAGAGAAGATACCCTTGGACCCAGAGCACCCAGAGAGGTATGCTGTCATGGGTACAAACCTTGACAGCAAATACGAAGGCGAGCTCGTCGATTTCCTCCGTGAGAATCGAGACATCTTCGCATGGTCCCCTAAAGACATGCCAGGTGTACCGACGGAATTCGCCAAGCACAAGTTACATGTCCGGTCTGATGTGAAGCCCGTCAGGCAGCCCTTGCGCCGCCTGTCAGAAGAGAAGAGAAGAGTTGTTGGAGAAGAGATAGCCCGGCTCCTGGCAGCCGGCTTCATTATGGAAGTGTTTTTCCTAGAGTGGCTAGCAAACCCAGTCCTGGTGCTGAAGAAGAACAAGCAGTGGCGGATGTGTATCGACTACACAAGCCTCAACAAAGCTTGCCCCAAGGACCCATTCGCCCTGCCGAGGATTGATCAGGTGATAGACTCCACAGCCGGATGTGAGCTGTTGAGTTTCTTAGATGCATATTCTGGATATCACCAGATCAAGTTGAACCCAACTGACAGACTGAAGACCGCCTTCATCACGTCGTTTGGAGCCTTCTGCTACCTAACCATGACGTTCGGCTTGAGGAATGCCGGCGCCACCTTTCAGCGTTGCATGCAGAAATGCCTCCTCAAGCAACTCGGCAGAAACGCCCACGTCTATGTGGACGATGTGGTGGTGAAGACAGAGAAGCGCGAAACATTGCGGGAATACCTCAAGGAAACCTTTGAGAACTTGCGCCGATTCCAGATCAAACTCAACCCCGAGAAATGCGTCTTCAGAGTACCTGCCGGCCAACTCCTTGGCTTCCTGGTCTCCGAACGCGGCATAGAGTGCAACCCTGTAAAGATCAAGGCCATCGAGAGGATGGAGGTACCCCGCCGACTGCTAGATGTGCAAAAATTCACCGGCTGCTTGGCGTCCATCAGCCGTTTCATGAGTCGGCTGGGCGAGAAGGCTCTCCCTTTGTACCAGCTCATGAAGAAGATGACCTTCTTTGAGTGGAACCCCAAGGCGGACAAAGCTTTTCTCCAGTTGGAGAAAATGTTGACTACTCCCCCTGTGCTGGCGGCCCCGACTCCTAAAGAGCCCATGCTCCTATACATTGCCGCCACCAGTCGGGTAGTCAGCACAGTCATTGTAGTCGAGCGCAAGGAGGAAGGCAAGGTGCTACCTGTCCAGAGACCGCTATATTACTTGAGCGAAGTACTGTCGGCCTCCAAACAGAACTACCCCCACTACCAGAAGATGTGCTACGGCGTGCACTTTGCCGCCAAGAAATTGAAGCCTTACTTTAAGGAGCATCCAATCACTGTGGTCTGCACAGCCCCACTAGCCGAGATCATCGGAAGCCGAGATGCTTCTGACCGAGTGGCCAAATGGGCCATCGATCTGGCTCCCTACACCATCTACTACCAGCCCCGCACCGCCATCAAGTTGCAAGCACTGGCCGACTTCCTCGTCAACTGGGCCGAGACCCAGTACCTGCCGCCAGCGCCCGACTCCACCCATTGGCGGATGCACTTCGATGGCTCCAAGATGCACACCGGCTTGGGAGCCAGAGTCGTCCTCACTTCCCCCAAGGGCGACAAGCTGATGTATACGCTGCAGATCCACTTCGCCGCCTCCAACAACGTTGCTGAGTACGAAGCGCTCATTCACGGGCTCCGGCTTGCCAAAGAACTTGGCATTCGCTGGATCCTGTGTTATGGCGACTCCGACTTAGTGGTCCAACAGTCATCTGGCGATTGGGACGCCAAGGATGCAAACATGGCAAGCTACCGCTTCCTTGTGCAGCAACTTAGCGGATACTTCGAGGGGTGCGAGTTCCTCCATGTGCCAAGGAATGACAACGGCCAAGGAGACGCCTTGGCACGAATCGGCTCCACCCGCCAAGCAATACCATCCGGCGTCGCCCTTCGGCGCCTCCTCAAGCCGTCTGTCAAGCCTTCACCAGAATCAGACTCCATCTTTGTGCCGGCTCCACCCGAAGAAGTCGGATCCGACTACAGGAGCGTTCCAGTCGAAGCCGGCCTGGGGACTTCAGAACCCGGCCCGGGGACTGCGGCGATGTCAGGACCCCGACTCGATGTCACATCGATCTAGCTTGTAACACCTCATATCACTTTGCGGCCTCACGCACGGTATCCCCACGGGTGTTGCCTTACCTTTTCCCGGGACCGTTTGCGCCTTTTGGCTCACGTATATGATAGTGTCGCTAGCATCCATATGATAAGGAGCCCGGGCTGACATGACTAGTTGTAAACCCAAAGTGGCGCAGACTTACAGGGACAAGCATCCATGACCCAGCTTCGAACGTGTCGGTCATCAGCAAGTGGGTCCGGGCTGTAGCACTGGGCTAGCAGGACTCCGGTACTCAATGCATGACATTTCCCCGAAGGGACAGACACAGGAATGAAGAAGGACACATGCCGACCAGCCTAAGTGTTCCAGAGCAGTAGCAAGCTACCATGGCTCAGCGGTAACACTAGGAGACATTTCCCGGTAAGAGAGGCTACTAAAGATAAACAACTAGATAGTCAGATCCCACACATACCAAGCATTTCAATATCATACACACAATATGCTCGATATGTGCAAATACAACATGGCATCACAACATGACTCTACGACACAAGTACTTTATTTAAGGCTCAGAGAGCCATACATAACATACACATAGGTACGGGTCACACGACCCAGCATTCAAGTCATACAGTCATACAAACCAGCAGCGGAAGTAGCTTGTCTGGGTACAGACAACTAGTAAAATAAAAGAGGCTTGGAAAGCCTAGCTATACTACGTGGTCCTTCACAAGCTCAGGATCACCACCTGGGCCTTAGCCTACTCATTGATGTCAACGTCTACGAAGAACCCATCAGAAGGGGTTGCAGCGTCTTCTGTCAAAATGTAAATTATAGCAACATGAGTACAAAGGTACTCAGCAAGACTTACATCAGATACTACATACATGCACATTATCAAGAAGGGTTGGTGGAGTTGTTGCAGCAAGCCAGATTTGACTCTTGGCTAGGCTATCCTACGAGACTCCAACTTGAAATGGTTTTGCATACACGAGTCCACTACTCACCACTTCAATACACTACCGAGGATCCACCTCCGTCTTCCTACGGAAGAGCCATCCTCGGCACTCACACTTATCTTGAGGCTTTTAGTAGTTTCCATTTACTTGTCTATGAACTGTATAGGCAACCAAGTAGTCCTTTACCGCGGACGCGGCTATTCGAATAGGTCATGATAACCCTGCAGGGGTGTACTTCTTCATACATGTTTCCACCACTTAGCGGCACACGACATGTGCTCGGCAGACTTCAAGCGAAAGCCGACGTGGGTGTAGACCACGACCTCCCTAAACACCTAAGTCTCTAGTCCAAGTTTATCGCCTATCCAGGTTCCATCCGCAGGGAGTCCGGCCGAGGTTTCCCATACGGCCCCGAACGATGTGAACAGGGTTCCCGAGATACCTAACGGGTATTCGGTACACCCGGCCACGTACCTACCGCATCACAGCCCACCCCTACGGTCAGCGCTGTCCACGGCCTCCAGTAGGCTACAAACACCAGAAACTACTTGCAACTCCTGGACAGAGAGCTAGGGTGAATAAGAAGTCGAGCGGGGTCATATTTCAGGGCCCAATGCATGGTAGTAGCTGTATCTTAAATCACACATACAGATCTCAGTGCTTAAAGTCGGCTTCAATGAAACAACCCACCATGTACTCCTACATGGCCTCTCATTGATACCTTTACCAAATCGTGTTCACCACACCACTCTCATTACCGACATAATCATTTCACTCTAGCCCATCACCCAGATGAACCAGACCTGACACGACTCTAAGCATAGCAGGCATAGCAAGGTAGGAACAACACATACATATGGCTCAATCAACTCCTACACATGCTAGTGGGTTTCATCTAGTTACTGTGGCAATGACAGGTCATGCAGAGGAAGTGGGTTCAACTACCGTAGCACACAGCAGTTTGAAACGCGTTGTCTTAATGCAGTAAAAGAGAGCGGGAGCGAGAACATAGGATTGTATCGATATGATCAAATGGTTGGTTGCTTGCCTGATGATTCGATGCACTGATACGGTTCTTCGTTAGGGTAATCACGGTACTCCTCGGAGGCAGAACCTGCCGCAAAGAACACCGATACACAACCATCACCAAACAATGTGCAACAATATGATGCATGCATGAAACATGGCAATATGAGTGAGTTGGGCTAATGCAACTAAGACCAGAAGGGTTTGAACCAATTTGAATCAAAGATTCAAATTTCAAACTCAAACATGGCCCTTTAAAGTGTTTTTCCTTGTTCTGCATTAAACATCAGGTTAACTTGTTTAATCATGCATGAAAATAGTACAGATGGATAGATTGGATTTTTCTGATCATTTTTCATATATAATTTGTCTGATTTGGAGTTACAGAAAAAAAAGTTATGAATTTTTGAAGTTTAAACTATATTCTGGAATTTCCTATATTAGATTAAATCCAGAAAATCAATTACTGCGTCAGCCTGACGTCAGTGTGACGTCAGCAGGTCAACGGGACACGTCCGGGTCAAACCTGACAGTGGGTCCCGCGTGTCAGTGTGATTAATTAAACTAAAATTAATTTAAACTAATCCTAATTAGTTAGCAGGGCTGGGCCCCACCTGTCATAGACTCAGGGGAGTCAACCAGGGCCCACCCGTGGTCAAACCCGGGTCGGCTGCACCGGCGTTTTGCCGCCGGCGAGCCCGACGCGGCGGCGGAAGTGATTTTTGCCGTTCCGGCAACCAAACGAGCCGCGGAGGCCACCGGAGAGGAGCTGAGGTCGAGCCGCGGCTCTTGGTGGAGTCCGTTGGGGTCGGGGTGGCCGGAGTTGGCGCCGGCGACGACTTTGGCGGCCACCGGAGTTCGGCCGAAGTCGAACTTGTCGCTAGGGGGGTCGGTGAGGTGCGGGGAGTAGCTAGTTAGGTGCTACGTGACGCGGTGAGCATGATGGACACCGTGGAGTGGCCAGAGGGTGACCGGGAGCACGTCGACGACGAGCTCCACGGTGGTGGGTGCGGTTGAGCTCCGGGAGGTCGCTACACGGCTCGGGAGCAAGAAAAGAAGGGAGGGGAAGATGGCTAAGCTGACGGGGAGTTCGACGAAGCCCTTGGTGCGGCCGGGGACGGACCGGAGTGACGACGGCGTTGAAGGGGATCTCCGGCGACGGCGGTTCGGGCGAGGTCGTTGCGGTGGACTCGGGCCTTGCGAGCGCTCGGGGCTCGGCTTGCTCGATGAAGTGGACAGCGGCGGAGCTCCTGGACACGACGAGAGGACGCACGGGCGGCGGGGAGCGCGGCTACGACGTAGGCACGGCGGCGGTAGCGTCGGCCATGGCTGGGGGGGCGCGAGGGGGAGGAGCTGGAGA
>NC_041383.1:133043164-133097388 GCF_002162155.2 Triticum dicoccoides | reverse complement strand
CCTGCCTGGCCGGCAAGCAGCTCGCTGGAGCGGCGCTGGGCTGGGCCGGCAGGTGGGCCGGGTGCTGGCGCTAGGTAAGTTTTTCTATTTTTCTCTGTTTTCTGTTTTTTTAATACTTCTGCAACTTTGTTGAATTAATAAAAATACTTAGGCAACTCCTAAAATCACCAAACTACTCCTGGTCCATAGTTGGATTATTTCCAACATGAAACATTTTAGTTTGGAGATATTTGAGCATTTAAATATTTTATATAATTTTAAATGCCCAAATTCAAATATTTATGATTTAATTCACAAACCCTAAGATGGCCTAGGAAAATGTGCATCACTTTTGGCAGAGGTTCTGAACCAAGACAAAAATGATGGGCATTTTTAGAAGGGCATTTCAGGTTCATTGAAAAAGTTTTTAGTAAACCCTAATTGGTTTCAGAGGGGACTGGGGGTTCTGTCATCCCCATTTCAGGTTTCTGATGAAAGAATAAACATGATGCAACACTCTAATGCATGACTAGCTAGGGTGTGACAACTCACCCCCACTCAAAAGAATCTCGTCCCGAGATTTGGGTTCCTCCGGAAAAAGGGCGGGATACTCGAGTCGAAGACGATCCTCCCTTTACCAAGTTGCTTCATCCTCAGAATGGTGCGACCATTGAACTTTGAGAAACTTGATATTATGACGTCGAGTGGTACGCTCGGCCTGATCGAGGATATGAATGGGGTACTCTCGATATGTGAGATTATCTTGGAGATTAAGCGTTTCGTGGTCCACTCCACGGATAGGATCCGAGAAGCAACGCCGGAGTTGAGAAACGTGGAAGACATCATGGACTCTGGAGAGATGCGGAGGTAGTTCCAACTGGTAGGCAACTTCTCCTTGTTTAGCGAGAATGCGAAAAGGTCCAATGTAACGAGGAGCCAATTTGCCTTTGATACCGAAACGATGGGTTCCCTTCAGAGGGGTAACCCGAAGGTAAGCCTTCTCGTCAACCTCGAAAGTCATAGCCTTATGTTTTCGGTCATATTGACTCTTCTGACGAGATTGGGCTGTTTTCAACTTTTCACGAACGATGCGAACTTGCTCTTCTGCTTCCTGAATCATATCCGGGCCAAAGAATTGTCTTTCCCCGGTTTCTGATCAGTTAAGGGGTGTTCGACACCGTCGCCCATAGAGAACTTCAAAAGGGGCTTTACCCAAGCTAGATTGATAGCTGTTGTTGTAAGCAAATTCGGCAAATGGAAGGCATTTCTCCCACTCCATTCCGAAAGAGATAACAGAGGCTCGAAGCATGTCTTCTAGAATCTGGTTGACGCGTTCCACTTGACCACTCGACTGAGGGTGGAAAGCGGTGCTAAAAGAAAGACGGGTTCCCATAGCATTTTGGAAACTTTCCCAAAATCGAGAGGTGAAAAGACTTCCTCGATCCGAGTTAATTTCCAAAGGAACACCATGGAGAGACACTATTCGGGAGATGTATAAGTCTGCCAATTGACTAGCGGTTATACTCTCACGAACAGGTAAGAAATGGGCTACTTTGGAAAGGCGATCGACAACGACGAAGATAGCATTATTCCCTCTCTTGGTCCTGGGAAAACCGGTAATGAAATCCATACCAATTTTATCCCATTTCCATTCAGGAATAGCTAAGGGTTGAAGGGTGCCAGCAGGCCGTTGATGCTCTGCTTTTACACGACGGCAGACGTCGCAATTAGCAATGTACTGAGCAATTTCTCTTTTCATCCTAGTCCACCAGAACCTCTGGCGTAGGTCCTGATACATCTTGGTACTACCGGGATGAATGGTGAGAGGAGATTCATGAGCCTCCTTAAGGATCAACTGTCGTAGATGCTGGTTCTTGGGAACCACTAAACGGTTCTCAAAGTACACAACACCATGATCATTTGTGGAAAAACAACTAGCACCTCCGCTAGCAATGTTCTCCTTGATTTTAGATATTCCCTTATCTCGCTTTTGGGAAGCGATGATTTGATCCGTAAGAGTAGGTTTCGCCACCAAGGTGGAAAGAAATCCTTGAGGAACAATGTGAAGGTTAAGCTTCCGAAATTCCTCATGGAGAAGCGGTTGACTTTGTTGTAACATCAGGTTGTTACAATAAGATTTACGACTTAGCGCATCGGCCATGACGTTGGCTTTCCCTGGGGTGTAAGTTATTCCTAAGTCGAAATCTGTGATCAACTCAACCCAACGTCTTTGCCTGAGATTCAAATCCGGTTGGGTGAAGATATACTTCAGACTTTGGTGATCAGTTAATATTTCGCAACGATTACCAAGAAGGTAATGTCGCCAGGTTTTAAGTGCATAGACTACGGCTGCAAGCTCTAGATCATGAGTAGGATAATTCTCCTCATGTGGGTGCAATTGCCGTGAAGCGTAAGCAACTACATGTCGATCTTGCATGAGAATGCAACCTAGTCCTTGTCGCGAGGTGTCGCAGTAGATAACAAAGTCCTTAGAGAAATCTGGCGGTACCAGTACGGGAGCAGAAGTCAGGCGTCTTTTCAGTTCCTGAAAGCTGTGCTCACATTGTGGAGTCCATTCGAACTTCTTATCTTTCTTGAGGATTTCGGTTAGAGGTTTAGCAACTTTGGAGAAATTTTCGACAAAGCGACTGCAATAGCTCGCTAAGCCCAGAAAACTCCGAACTTGCTTGACCGATTCAGGTGGAGTCCAATTAAGGACAGCTTGAACTCGCTCAGGGTTAACAGCAATACCTTTACCAGATATTACATGACCCAGATAGGTCACTTCTGACAACCAAAATTCACATTTAGAAAACTTGGCATAAAGGCGATGCTCTCGAAGTTTCTTCAACACTAGCCTTAGATGTTCGGCATGTTCTTCCTCGTTCTTGGAGTAGATGAGTATATCATCGAGGTAAACAACGACGAATTTATCCAAATAATCCATGAAGATTGAGTTCATTAACCGAGAAAAGGTGGCTGGAGCGTTGGTTAAACCGAAGGACATGACGGTGTACTCGTATTGGCCATAACGAGTAACAAAGGCCGTTTTAGGAATGTCCCCGTTTCTGATTTTGATTTGATGGTAGCCCAACCTCAAATCCATTTTGGAGAAGACTGAGGATCCAGCGAGCTGATCATACAGGTCGTTGATCCTGGGGAGCGGATATTTGTTATTGATTGTGACCAAATTGACAGGTCGATAATCTACAACCATCCGGTCCGTACCATCCTTCTTCTTGACGAAGAGGACGGGGCAAGCCCACGGAGATGAACTAGGTCGGATGAAACCCTTTTTCAAGGACTCATCGAGTTGTTTCTTAAGCTCGGCTAGTTCTAGTGGTGCCATCTTATAGGGTCTTCTAGCAATCGGGACGGTTCCTGGAATGAGGTCTATTACGAACTCCACATCCCTGTCAGGTGGAACACCTGGCAATTCCTCTGGGAAGACATCCGGGAAGTCACGGACTACCGGAACATCCTCAAGGTCTGGCAAAGGGCTGGCGTTAAGAGAATATAACTGTTGCTTGGCTATTCGGGTCAAGACGTTGACTATCTTCCCCGAAGGATGAGTGAGTTGAACAGTCCTAGAGAAGCAATCAATTTTGGCATGATGAGCTGACATCCAGTCCATACCCAAAATGATATTAATATCTAAAAATTTGAGAGCTATCAAAGATGCAAGGAAAACAAGTCTGTCGACTTGGATTTCATTTCCATAACTTACCCTGGAGGTTTGCCATCTAGAACCGGGAGTAGAAATTTCCATAGTGGATGGCATGTCACAGAATGCGGTGTTATGTAAACGAGCATAGTTCTCGGATATAAATGAATGAGAGGCTCCTGTATCAAAAAGAACAGATGTCGGGTGGCAATTAACAAGGAGCGTACCGAGAACGACGTTGGGATCCTCTTGAGCTTCTTCGGCAGAGATACAGTTGACATGGCCACGTGTAGCGGTGGCCGGCTTGGCGTGGAACACTTTCCCTGTCGGCTTGCCACGGCCAACAGCTTTAGCAGGTTGGTTGGGGTTGGTCTGGGGACACTCACGCATATAGTGGCCAGATTCCCCACACTTGAAACAAGTCACGGAACTGGTACGTGGAGGAGCACTGTTGGTTGGACCACCATAGGGCTTGGCTGGTGCAGATTGTTGAACGGGGCGAGGCGGCTGGAAGGATGGCCTCGGTGTGAACCTGGGTGGCAGGGCAGTGTTGGGCACCCACACGCGGCGCTTCTGAGGACCAGCACCGGATGAGGAACCCACGTCACGGCCATGCTTGCGTGTTGCGTCATAATCAGTCTGACCAGTCTCAGCACTGATGGCCTTGTTAACAAGCTTCTGAAAAGATGTGCACTCATGCAGACGGAGGTCGCGGCGAAGCTCAGGACTAAGCCCCTTACGGAACCTTGCTTGCTTCTTGGCATCGGTAGAAACTTCCTCAGTGGCATATCGTGCGAGGTTACCGAACTCCCTGCTGTAAGCATCCACAGAGAGTCGGCCCTGAGTGAAACTGCAAAATTCCTCACGTTTACGGTCCATGAGACCCTCCGGAATATGATGTTCACAGAAAGCCTCGCCGAATTCAGCCCAAGTAGTGACATGGCCCGCTGGGCGCATAGCTCCGTAATTCTCCCACCAGAGACTGGCGGGGCCTTCAAGATGATATGCAGCAAAGGTGACCTTGTCAGCCTCGGCTACTAGCGCGGAGCGCAGTTTGTGAGAAATACTGCGAAGCCAGTCATCAGCGTCGAGAGGCTCGACGGAGTGGTGGAACGTGGGTGGATGTAACTTGATGAAATCACTGAGTGACACCACGTTAGTCCTCTGATGGTGTGCTGTGTTCTGTTCAATACGCTCCAACAAACGGTTGGTCTCCCGCTTGTTTCTTTCGGCTTCCATCATAACCTCGGCTAGGGAAGGAGGATGAGGCAGATTTGCATTCCTGACTTCACTGCCTTCGGCCTGCTCTTGAGGAGCAGGGTTATTGCGCGTGTTGACCATCCTAGGTAAACAAGACAATGATTTAGTCAGAATGATAAGATTCCGACATAGAATACAGAATGTAAGGAGTAACTCGGAATGCAAGATGATCATCCGTATGACATGGTAGATACAGAAACTGCTTCTTTATTCCATCGTCATACACACCATACAAGGTTTAGTACAAGACCAAACAAGGTACTATTACGGTGAAAAGAGGATTACATCTCATCGGAGGCATTCCAAGCTCCTATACATTATTTTTCTACACCTCCGGAAGGCGGTACAAACTAGGTCATATCCCACGAGTCACGCAGGACGATAGACGACACAGCTAGCACGAACTAGTGATACTACCACTAACTCAGACCGATCCGTAGTAGTCCTCGTAGAAGTCACCTCCATAGCCTGGAAGCTCAACATGATCATCCGGAAACAGACGATCTCGCGGAGCTTGTGGACCATAGGGGCTAGGATGAGGTCTTGGACCAACAGACGGTGGCCTGCGGGGACCGCGAGGTGGGGTGATGCCTCCTACATCACGCCAACCCATCACGTCTGGCAGAGCAGATCTCACAGGATAGAGATCGCGCATATCCGAATATCCAGCTTGCACCGCCGGTGCAAACCGAGTCAACGTGGCCCAATGGTCAGCACGGGTATTGAAAAGCTCTAGCCTCAAGGCCCGATTTTCACGGTCCTTATCCTTGAGCATCTCAGCAGTGGTGCGAGTCCGTGAATCCTCCTAAGTGGGGTCAGCATAGATAGCCTGGAGATACCCTTGTGCTCCCGGAAGTGATCCTGGCATATACCGGAAATCAGAGTCCCGAAATAGGCCAGACCTGACTCGCATGATGGTCATCATAGAGTAGGCAGCGTCCTGCACAGCCATCTCAATAGTAACCCCGAGTCCATAGGAGCAGTGAAGGGGCTCGGTGGATCCAGGATAAGATGGAAATATCCTGACAGTGCAGAGATACTGGCTTTGATTAAAGTCTCGAAATTGCTCTTCGACCGTGTACTCAGGATACCAACGGTATCCAGCCTTAGTCATTACCCTGACCAACATGGCGGTATGGCCGGGTACATCTAGGCATCGAGTCAGGCGAACCAATTGATTGAGGTCGCGAGTGGCCATCTGAAAGCACAACCATAATGCAAAGGCATTAGAATTTCTAGCAAAATTTTGGCAGCATAACAGCTGTAAATGCTCAAGAAGGATTTTGAGACATTTGACAAAGGATTTCATACACACTCAACAGCATCATATCAAGTTCTGGGTCCATCCTAGCAACATAATGTGACAGTAGAACTGAACTAGGCTTGTATCCATCAAACCTATAAGGTACTACTGATTAATAACACGTGATCCTGATAGAGAGAATAGATCCTAATTCCTTAACCCCCGGTGGAAGAATAGACTGACTCAGATCAGAATGTCATAAGATAAAGGAGTAAAAAGAGCCTTACGTTCCAACCCACAAACAATTCCCTTACATATAACTAAAGAATTTCTAGACTCAACATCGACCAGTTTGGCTTGGAGAACCTACAGGCAGTCCGGCTCTGATGCCAACGCTGTCAGGACCCCGACTCGATGTCACATCGATCTAGATTGTAACACCTCATATCACTTTGCGGCCTCACGCACGGTATCCCCACGGGTGTTGCCTTACCTTTTCCCGGGACCGTTTGCGCCTTTTGGCTCACGTATATGATAGTGTCGCTAGCATCCATATGATAAGGAGCCCGGGCTGACATGACTAGTTGTAAACCCAAAGTGGCGCAGACTTACAGGGACAGGCATCCATGACCCAGCTTCGAACGTGTCGGTCATCAGCAAGTGGATCCGGGCTGTAGCACTGGGCTAGCAGGACTCCGGTAAACCGGGCTGTAGCGGGCTAACAGGACTCCGGTACTCAATGCATGACATTTCCCCGAAGGGACAGACACAGGAACGAAGAAGGACACATGCCGGCCAGCCTAAGTGTTCCAGAGAAGTAGCAAGCTACCATGGCTCAGCGGTAACACTAGGAGACATTTCCCGGTAAGAGAGGCTACTAAAGATAAACAACTAGATAGTCAGATCCCACACATACCAAGCATTTCAATATCATACACGCAATATGCTCGATATGTGCAAATACAACATGGCATCACAACATGACTCTACGACACAAGTACTTTATTTAAGGCTCGGAGAGCCATACATAACATACACATAGGTACGGGTCACACGACCCAGCATTCAAGTCATACAGTCATACAAACCAGCAGCGGAAGTAGCTTGTCTGGGTACAGACAACTAGTAAAATAAAAGAGGCTTGGAAAGCCTAGCTATACTACGTGGTCCTTCACAAGCTCAGGATCACCACCTGGGCCTTAGCCTACTCATTGATGTCAACGTCTACGAAGAACCCATCAGAAGGGGTTGCAGCGTCTTCTGTAAAAATGTAAATTATAGCAACATGAGTACAAAGGTACTCAGCAAGACTTACATCAGATCCTACATACATGCACATTATCAAGAAGGGTTGGTGGAGTTGTTGCAGCAAGCCAGCTTTGACTCTTGGCTAGGCTATCCTACGAGACTCCAACTTGAAATGGTTTTGCATACACGAGTCCACTACTCACCACTTCAATACACTACCGAGGATCCACCTCCGTCTTCCTACGGAAGAGCCATCCTCGGCACTCACACTTATCTTGAGGCTTTTAGTAGTTTCCATTTACTTGTCTATGAACTGTATAGGCAACCAAGTAGTTCTTTACCGCGGACGCGGCTATTCGAATAGGTCATGATAACCCTGCAGGGGTGTACTTCTTCATACATATTTCCACCACTCAACGTCTGCACACGACATGTGCTCGACAGACTTCAAGAGAAAGCCGACGTGGGTGTAGACCACGACCTACCTAAACACCTAAGTCTCTAGTCCAGGTTTATCGCCTATCCAGGTTCCATCCGCAGGGAGTCCGGCCGAGGTTTCCCATACGGCCCCGAACAATGTGAACAGGGTTCCCGAGATACCTAACGGGTATTCGGTACACCCGGCCACGTACCTACCGCATCACAGCCCACCCCTACGGTCAGCGCTGTCCACGGCCTCCAGTAGGCTACAAACACCAGAAACTACTTGCAACTCCTGGACAGAGAGCTAGGGTGAATAAGAAGTCGAGCGGGGTCATATTTCAGGGCCCAATGCATGGTAGTAGCTGTATCTTAAATCACACATACAGATCTCAGTGCTTAAAGTCGGCTTCAATGAAACAACCCACCATGTACTCCTACATGGCCTCTCATCGATACCTTTACCAAATCGTGTTCACCACACCACTCTCATTACCGACATAATCATTTCACTCTAGCCCATCACCCAGATGAACCAGACCTGACACGACTCTAAGCATAGCAGGCATAGCAAGGTAGGAACAACACATACATATGGCTCAATCAACTCCTACACATGCTAGTGGGTTTCATCTAGTTACTGTGGCAATGACAGGTCATGCAGAGGAAGTGGGTTCAACTACCGTAGCACACAGCAGTTTGAAACGCGTTGTCTTAATGCAGTAAAAGAGAGCGGGAGCGAGAACATAGGATTGTATCGATATGATCAAATGGTTGGTTGCTTGCCTGATGATTCGATGCACTGATACAGTTCTTCGTTAGGGTAATCACGGTACTCCTCGGAGGCAGAACCTGCCGCAAAGAACACCGATACACAACCATCACCAAACAATGTGCAACAATATGATGCATGCATGAAACATGGCAATATGAGTGAGTTGGGCTAATGCAACTAAGACCAGAAGGGTTTGAACCAATTTGAATCAAAGATTCAAATTTCAAACTCAAACATGGCCCTTTAAAGTGTTTTTTCTTGTTCTGCATTAAACATCAGGTTAACTTGTTTAATCATGCATGAAAATAGTACAGATGGATAGATTGGATTTTTCTGATCATTTTTCATATATAATTTGTCTGATTTGGAGTTACAGAAAAAAAGTTATGAATTTTTGAAGTTTAAACTATATTCTGGAATTTCCTATATTAGATTAAATCCAGAAAATCAATTACTGCGTCAGCCTGACGTCAGTGTGACGTCAGCAGGTCAACGGGACACGTCCAGGTCAAACCTGACGGTGGGTCCCGCGTGTCAGTGTGATTAATTAAACTAAAATTAATTTAAACTAATCCTAATTAGTTAGCAGGGCTGGGCCCCACCTGTCATAGACTCAGGGGAGTCAACCAGGGCCCACCCGTGGTCAAACCCGGGTCGGCTGCACCGGCGTTTAGCCGCCGGCGAGCCCAACGCGGCGGCGGAAGTGATTTTTGCCGTTCCGGCAACCAAACGAGCCGCGGAGGCCACCGGAGAGGAGCTAAGGTCGAGCCGCAGCTCTTGGTGGAGTCCATTGGGGTCGGGGTGGCCGGAGTTGGCGCCGGCGACGACTTTGGCGGCCACCGGAGTTCGGCCGAAGTCGAACTTGTCGCTAGGGGGGTCGGTGAGGTGCCGGGAGTAGCTAGTTAGGTGCTACGTGACGCGGTGAGCATGATGGACACCATGGAGTGGCCAGAGGGTGACCGGGAGCACGTCGACGACGAGCTCCACGGTGGTGGGTGCGGTTGAGCTCCGGGAGGTCGCTACACGGCTCGGGAGCGAGAAAAGAAGGGAGGGGAAGATGGCTAAGCTGACGGGGAGTTCGACGAAGCCCTTGGTGCGGCTGGGGACGGACCGGAGTGACGACGGCGTTGAAGGGGATCTCCGGCGACGGCGGTTCGGGCGAGGTCGTTGCGGTGGACTCAGGCCTTGCGAGCGCTCGGGGCTTCGCTTGCTCGATGAAGTGGACAGCGGCGGAGCTCCTGGACACGAAGAGAGGACGCACGGGCGGCGAGGAGCGCGGCTACGACGTAGGCACGACAGCGGTAGCGTCGGCCATGGCTGGGGGGGCGCGAGGGGGAGGAGCTGGAGAGGAAAGGGGGTGTCTGGGGGGTTCGGGGGAGAGAGGGAGGGCGATCCACGACGTCACCGGGCGAGGGGAGCGGCGAGGCGGTGAGCAGGTGCGTGGCGCGCGCTGCGGTCGCCGTCGGGCACCTGCCTGCCTGCCTGGCCGGCAAGCAGCTCGCTGGAGCGGCGCTGGGCTGGGCCGGCAGGTGGGCCGGGTGCTGGCGCTAGGTAAGTTTTTCTATTTTTCTCTGTTTTCTGTTTTTTTAATACTTCTGCAACTTTGTTGAATTAATAAAAATACTTAGGGAACTCCTAAAATCTCCAAACTACTCCTGGTCCATAGTTGGATTATTTCCAACATGAAACATTTTAGTTTGGAGATATTTGAGCATTTAAATATTTTATATAATTTTAAATGCCCAAATTCAAATATTTATGATTTAATTCACAAACCCTAAGATGGCCTAGGAAAATGTGCATCACTTTTGGCAGAGGTTCTGAACCAAGACAAAAATGATGGGCATTTTTAGAAGGGCATTTCAGGTTCATTGAAAAAGTTTTTAGTAAACCCTAATTGGTTTCAGAGGGGACTGGGGGTTCTGTCATCCCCATTTCAGGTTTCTGATGAAAGAATAAACATGATGCAACACTCTAATGCATGACTAGCTAGGGTGTGACAGGTGACCAATCCGATGACTCCAGAACTCGGCCCGGGGACTGCTCCAGTCGGCCCGGGGACTTCGTCAATCCAGCAAGCGGCTGCGGACTCCAACCCGCCGCCTCCCAGCCCAGCCTCCCTCGTCCAAGTCGCAACACTGGTAGTCGAAGAAATAGCAGCACCCTCATGGGCACAGCCCATCCCCAAGTTCCTGGTGAGCAAAGAACTGCCAATTGATGAAACCTTGGCTCGGCAAGTACAACGCCGAGCAGCATCCTACACCATAGTCAATAGAGAGTTGGTCAAGCGCAGCGTCACTGGCGTCTACCAGCATTGCGTCGAGCCAGAGAAAGGCCAAGCAATTCTCAGAGACATCCATGAAGGCGAGTGCGGCCACCATGCGGCTTCAAGAGCACTCGTCGCCAAAGCCTTCCGGCACGGTTTCTTCTGGCCAACTACCCTAGAAAAGGCCAAAGAATTAGTCCAAAAGTGCAAAGGGTGCCAGATGTTGCGCTCCAAGCCACATCAGCCGGCTTCCGCACTCAAGACTATCCCCATCGCTTGGCCCTTTGTGGTCTGGGGCCTGGGTATGGTGGGACCATTCAAAACAGCGCGAGGCGGCCTAACTCACTTACTTGTCGCGGTGGACAAGTTCACCAAGTGGATAGAAGTAAAACCCATCAAGAAGTTGAATGGTCCAACTGCAGTGACTTTCATCGCTGACATCACGACTCGGTATGGCATACCGCACAACATCATCACCGACAACAGCACAAAATTCGCCAAAGGTGCCTTGGCCCATTTCTGCGCGACTCAGGGCATCCGACTGGACTTAGCGTCCGTTGCCCATCCGCAGTCAAACGGCCAGGTAGAGCGAGCAAACGTCCTCATCCTGTCTGGCATCAAGCCTCGACTGGTCGAACCACTGGAGCGTTCGGCCGGCTGTTGGCTTGACGAGTTGCCAGCCGTCCTCTGGAGTCTGCGCACAACTCCAAACAAGTCAACCGGCTTCACACCCTTCTTCCTCGTCTACGGTGCTGAAGCCGTCATCCCGACGGACATAGAGTTCGACTCTCCGCGAGTCACCATGTACACCGACGAAGAAGCAGAAGAAGCACGTCAAGACGGTGTCGATCTGCTGGAAGAGGGCCGGCTGTTGGCGCTCAGCCGGTCCAGCATCTACCAGCAGAGCCTGCGCCGATACTACAACAGGAAGGTCAAGCCGAGATCTTTACAAGAGGGCGACCTTGTGCTCCGGCTGATCCAGCGAACAGCCGGCCAGCACAAGCTGTCGGCGCCTTGCGAAGGCCCCTTCATTATCAGCAAGGTGCTAGGAAACGACTCCTACTACCTGATCGACGCTCAGAAGCCCCGAGCACGCAAGAGGGATGACTCTGACAAAGAGACGGAGCTCCCATGTAATGCAAACCTTCTCCGAAGATTTTACAGTTGATGCAGTATGTATCGCACTACCCTTTGTATTAAAGTACCAAGACTTCAGGCCCCCCGAGACGAGCTCGGGGACTGCCCCTTTTGTTATCTGCATGATAAGAATTATGCCCTTGAGTATACTACTCTTTGTTATGCCGCTTGGCACCGGGCTCGACTAGTCGGCCCGGGGACTCGCCGCCTTGCGCTATGAAATGCTTCCTGCAGTCGGACAAGTAGTGCGTGGTGCCTAAGCCGTCTCCTATCAGAAGCCACAGCTCGCAGAGTGACTGATTGGTGGACATGAGTAAGGAAGAATGGGCGTCCGCACGAAAAATGGCTAAGGACTCAAAGCATAAACATAGCTTAAGCCGGCTCCCTGCCTCTCTTAGCCAAGCCGACTCTTTAGTAGTCGGCCTGCCGCTTTCTATCCAACTTGCTAAAGACTCTAAAAAACCGCCAAGTACTTGCCTTCCCAAAGTAGCCAAGCATTTGACCCAGTGGCAGCCGCAGAGCGGTTGTCCGACTGGCAAGGCAGCGACTAAGGGAAGGCGACAAAGGAAAAAGCCAAAGGAGCAATAAGCAAGGAAAGATAGAACTCAGATAAATATTTACATAGCATAGGCCCTTGGCCGAATCTTCAAGCAGAAGTTCAAAATACACCCCGTGGGTGGAATTGTTCAAATTAACAAGTTCTTCAAAGACTACTAAAGCAGATAAAATGAAGGCAAGATAGCAGGCTAGGAGGTGGCAGACGGGTTCGGAGGGTCGGAAGAGACGGCGGTGTCAGGCGTCGGGGCGGTCGGCCGGACAGTCTCAGCTTGATCGTCTCCAGCGGCGGCCGGCTTGGTCGGGCGCGGCTCGTTGCTGGAGGCACGGTCGAGCTGAGGCTGGTCGCCCGCTCCACCTTCTGGCGCCTCCGTCTCGCCTCTGTCCTCCGCCTCGCCTTCCTCCTTAGCGCTGGAACCGATCACCTCCGCCAAGTCCTCGTCGTAGTACGGGTTCATCCCGAACCACTCCGGCGGCGCCTCCCTGGCGTCTTCAGCCCGATCAGGGACGAAGATGCTGGTGTCGGCATAGTCAGCGATCGCCGCAGCACGAGCGATGATGGCTTCTTCCACAGCTACTAGCTCCGCCTGGGCGTCTGACCGGAACGCGGCCAGACGGTCCAGGTCCAGCCCTGGATACCATGCCTTGACGAATTCCAAGGCCTAGCGCGCTCCAGCCCGGGCCGAGGAACCCTTCCAAGCCTCAAGACGACCAGCTGCGACCTCCAGCCAATCGGCAGTCTGACTGGCAGTGCGCAGAACTGCATGTCTGGCCACAGGGCGGCAATGGCCTGGGCGCCGGCACATTGAAGCCGGCGTAGCATCCGATGGGCCGACCGCAGACGAGCCTCGATGCTCAGAAGCTGCTCGTCTAGGGTCCGGGGGGCATTGGCGGCAATCTCAGCACCATTTGCCCTCTGCGCCTCGTGATCTACCTCGATGGCTTTAGTGGCCGCCTGCGAGTGGCCAGGGAAGAAGTCTGCCAAGACAAAAAAGAAGCAAGTCAAAATCAGGAGTCGGCCCGACCCACAGTCGGCGGCTCAAAGGAAACCAAGAAACTCACCGTCGACGATGTCCTCGATCTCATAGAAGCCGGAGGTCAGCTGCGCCTCCTTGTCGGTCCAGGAGGAGCGCTCGCTTTCGAACTCGGCCAGGAGGGCAGTCTCTCTCTTCTCTGCCTCGTCCTGCGTCTTCTTGAGAAGCTCCCTCTGCTCCTCCAGCTGCGCGGCCAGCAGGTCGCGCTCTGCGACGAGTTTGCTGCACTCCTCCCCCTTGGCACGCAAGACGGTGTTGGCCTCGCCCAGTTGCTGCTGAAGAGTGGCGTTGACCCCTGAAGAACAAAGGAAAAAGATGATAAGTCGTCGGCAAAGAAGGTCGCTGGGAAGATCCGGCCCGACTGCTCAGTAGTCGGCCCGAATCTCGGGGACTATAGCCCGCGGGTGCGGCTGCGCGCCCCCGCGAAGAAGAAAGAGGACTCACTCCGGCTCTCCGACAAGTCGGCAGTCTGCCTGCCCAGCTCCTCGACATTGCGGTTGAAGGCAGTGGTGCGGAGGTTGTGATACTCCTGAAATATGAATTTTAGACAAGGAAACTCGCCAGAAGGAGTTCCGGGCCGCCTGCTCAGCAGCCGGCCCGAAACTCAAACTACACCCAGTGGGTGCGCTGGCGCGCCCCCACAGAGAAGAACAAGGAAAAAACAAAGTCAAAAAAGAAAGCATACCCGGACGGCTACTCGCGATGCCAGATGCGTCCTTGGTGCAGGCCTGGATGGCGTCGCCCTCGGCTCGCAGCTTCGCCTGAACATCCAGAAGCGCCTGGTTCAGCGGGCCTATGCCGCCTCCTCGCACCCACCCAACGGGCGTGGCACTTGTCGCCTCGGCGTCTGGGATGGCCGAGCTGGCGGCGCCGGTTTCCAATGGGCGTGGCGCCGAAGTTGCCTTCTCGAGGCGGCGGCGCGCCGACGAGGCGACTTGAAGGAGCAGCCTCGCCTCGGACTCGTCCACAGTCGACGGCGGCGGCGGGCCCGCCGGCTGTTTACCTTGCGCGCTCGCAGACGGCGGCAGAGGCGGCGGAGGTGGCGCGACCGTGTCCGACATGGAGGCCTTGCTGCTCTCCCTCTCCATGATAGGGTGCTCGCTGCCGGCTTCCCTAGTCTGCCCCATGAACTCCAGGGGTGGCGGCGCAGAGTTCAGCGGAATGACAAGCAGCGCCGATTGGCGGTGCGCGGCCTCCTCAGCTAGCCGCCGTGCCGCAACGGCGGCTTCAGCCTCATCCAGCTTCCTCTGGGCAGAGGCCGCTGCCTTCTCGGCCTCCGCCTTCTCCAGACGGGCGGCCTCGTCCTCATCGCGCTTCTCTCGCGCATTCCGCTCCGTCGCCTCCCGGAGATCGGCGGCGGGGTCAATCCGCCGAGTAGTGGCGGACGTCTCGGCCGACCCCATAATGGAGGCGGCGGCGACCCTCTCAAAGGTGAGGGGAGCCCCGAAGCAATAAGGGCATGTAAAAGATTTGGACAAATTCACTAGTAGAAGACAAGACAAGACGGAAGCACTTACGCGGAGACCAGCGGCGGCTTCTTCACTTCTTTACGGAAGCGGCTGGCCTTCGCGATCGCCTCTTCCCGCTTGGTCACGACGGCCGCCCCCTTAAACTTCTTCGACCGGCCGCCGAGCAAACTCGACCCTGGCCCGACGCCGCTTCGCGCCGCCTTGACCATCCAAGCCGGTAGAGGAACCCGCGCTCGGCTGGCCGACTCTTGGTTGGCGGCGTGGAACGACTTCCCCCTCGGCGTCGTCATCAGGCTAGTTGGCAAAGGTGGCCGACGGCCTGAAGCCTCCTCCTCCTCCTCCTCCGCCTCCTTCAGCGTCAGCCTCCATTGCCGCCGCCCCCAAGTCAGGGTCGTTGACGTCGCTCTCCGCCCGGTCAGAGACGAACTGATGGGTCGGGCCCGTGGTGCCAGCTGAGGGCTGGATGAGGGGGTTCTGACTCGAGAAAAAACCAAAAAGATCAGAAGTCGGATTCGGCTATGAAAAGAAGACAGAAGAAAAAGAGAGATAACTTACCGCAGGCGGGGGGTTGGCGTGTGAGTACGGCTCCTTGCCGAACTGCCAATCCGCCGTGAGACTGCAGTTCGCGATTTAGTTTACCGTGTCCGCCACCTCCGCGTGGGGCATGTCCTTGAAGCACATCCGACTCGGGTCTCGGTGGCCGCTCATCTGACAAATCAGATGAGGTCGGCCTTGGAGCGGGAGGACTCGGCACGCCACGAAGGCGGCCAGCAGGTAGGCTCCGGTCAGACCCTCCGACTGCGTCAGCACTCGAAGTCGCGCAACAGCGGCGGCCCCAGCGGGAGTCAGCGTCTTGACTCGGTGGGACCAGCTGGGGAGCCTCCCAGCCGGAGCACCGGCTTCATAAGGCGGCAGATTGACCCAGTCACCGTCTGGGGCAACATTCTTCACGTAGAAATACGACCACTGCCACATCTTCACCGACTTGATCAGCGGGATGGTGGGAAATGGGTTGTCGGCCGTCGATCTCCGCATCGCGATGAAAGCGCCGCACTAAGCCGGCACGCCTGCGACGTGCGTGCCGAGCTTGGATTGGAATAATTCCCCCCATAGCTCGATGGTGGGGAGAACACCAAGGAAGCCTTCGCACAGGGTGGCGAAGGCAGCCAGCAGCACCATTGTGTTCGGGGTGAGGTGGTGCGGCTGGAGCCCGTGGAACTCCAAGAAGGAGCGGAAGAAGCCGCTCGCCGGCAGCCCCAAGCCGTGCATAAGGTGCGAGTGGAACACGACCAGCTCGCCCTCCTCCGGCGTCGGCACTATTTCCCTCTCCGACGCGGCACGGGCTCGCACTAGGCCCACGCCGGGGAGGCAGCGCGTCTTGCGGAGAAACTCGATGTGGTCGTCGTCCACCTCGGAGCCGTCCCATACGCCAGAGCGCACGGCGGGAGGTGCGGCGGCAGAGGAAGAACTCATCATCGCAAGCGCGGCATGTCTCGGTGCGGAGGCAGCAAGAGGAAGAAGATGCGAGAAGGAAGCAAGGGGAGTAGGGGAGATGGGCGCGCGTGCTTCGTCGCTCCCTTCCTCCCGCCTACTTATAGGCTCATGGGCTGAGAAGCCGATGGGGCGGGCGTGGGATTAACTGCGCCCCGGCCCCCACGCCACCCATGATTTACCACATGCAGTAACTGCGTGCAGTTACGGCGTGGGAAACCCAACCGTCCGCACGGCCGCAGCAAATCCGCTCGCGTGCCGAGCCCGCCTGAGGTCCTGTCCAGTCGTGCGCGTGGGTGGGCAGACTGACCCCGCCACGTGGCGCCACGCGACGGACCCGCAACGGGCGGCTTCCCGGAAGCTTATCAGGCATGCTGCCAGGACCCCGCCGCGACGTTCAAACTCTCTAAGAGGCAAGACGGCTTTCTGCGAGTCCGACTCCAGCTAGTCGGCCTGGAGGAAGACGGCGAGCGAGGTCGATATTCCACCCCCAGAGAGATGAAACTGTTGAGGCTCCCCGACATGTCTCCCACGGTGCCTCACCAGCTTCGGGGACTACTGTCGGAGTAATGGGCCACGGGTAAGCTAACCCGAGCCCCAGAACCTTTCAAAGCATCGGGGCAGACTGCGCCCCTCAAGACTCTGCGATAAGGAGCCGCCTTCTAGGAGTCCGCGGCAAGGCCGCCGACTATCCCTCGCGGCCGCGTCCCAGGGACGACCTTGGGATAAGCCGACTCTTAGCTGACGACTTCCAGAGAAGCCGGCTCTTGGCTGACGACTTCTAGAGAAGCCGGCTGAGGGGAGTCGGCCCGCGACTCCAACCATCTCCTGCCTTCGCCACGATGGACGGGGCGGGGTACAGTCATTGCGTGGCCGTCTCTACCCTGCGTACGAGGGGCTGGCATGGCTACAGTGCGCCGTATCACTGGAGATCTTCATCGTGGCGCGACATTGTTGCCATGCCTGCCCTGACCTCAGCCTCAGTGGGCGGCGCATTGTGCCCACAATGGCCTACCTGTACGGCCCAGAGACGGCGGGACCCGCCCGTCAGCGGGAGCACAGAAGACGCGAGAACGCCCTGAAGACGGACCCGTGGGAGTCGGCCCCTGGAGTCGGCCGGCCCCTCCCACGGGCCCCGCACGCCATTAACCAGACAAGACGGGGAATGGCGACAGTCATCATCCGCCAGACGGCGGCACTGTTGCCATGACCCCATGACCAAGCCAGCATCATTAGAAGCACTGCTACAGTACCAGGCCTGTCGGCGAGGCCCGCCAGGCGGCGGGCCCCAGCAGCCAGCGGAGAAGACGGCGGCCTGAGAGACGGACGGCTGGGACCTGCGCCCAGCCGGATTACCATTGTATCCCCGGGGGCGGGCCTATATAAGCCCCTCGGGGCACCCATGCATGGGGGATAGCCTCTTTAGCATTAGACCCGATCATATAGGAAGGAAGGAGCTAGCCTTGCCCTCTCCTACCTCCGGAAAACAACTCTAGGAGCAACCTTGTATATAGTTTGCCATAGTGATCATGCGGAGACCCCGCAGAGCAGCAGTAGGGGTGTTATCTCCTCGGAGAGCCCTGAAGCTGGGTAAGATCCGCCGGCGTGCATGTCTACGCCTCATCCCGCTTCCGGGCACCGGCGACGTTCTACTCGCTCCCACCATGATAAGCCATCCTTTGGCATATGTCGCACCCAACCCCCGACAAACTCCCAATTAATGGTCGTTCATTTACGTGGAGTAACATGCAAACTAATCCTTTGCTCGAACAGTTTGACTGGTTCTTCACCTCCAATAACTGGACCAACACTTATCCAAACACGCTGGTAAAACCTATATCTGACCATATACCCTGTGTGGTAACAATTGAAACTTCTATTCCTCGAAGTAATTTGTTCCACTTTGAGTCTTTTTGGGTGCATCACCCTGGTTTTCTAGAAGTAGTTGATTCCACTTGGTCCAAGCCCACTAGATGCAATAATGCTGCCAATTCTATGTGCAAGAAGCGCAAGGTTCTTCGTTATGCTCTTAAGCGTTGGAGTAGAGGTATATCCAAACTATCTATTGCTATTGCCAACTCTAATAAAACCCTGGAGGAGATTGATGAATTGGAAAATAAAAGAGCCCTAACACTCCCGAAAAAGAATTTTAGAAGCATACTCAAGAAACACCTCCTCAGGCTTCTGAGATATAAGAAAGATTATTAGAAGAAAGGATGTACAATACGATGGATAAAACTTGGAGATGAATGCCCGAAGTTCCTACAAGCACTAGCAACAGAGAGATATAGGAGGAACAATATCCCAACCTTAATCACGCCTGATGGGACTAAAGTGGAAGATCATGCAGGAAAAGAGGCTCTTATATATCAATCTTTCAAAGAGAGAATGGGTAAATCTGGTAAATTCCAAATAAAACTTGATCTGCCCAATATTATGAAGCAATCTGTTGACTTGGATCAACTTACTGCTCCATTCTCAAAGGATGAAACTGATTTGGTCATCAAAGAAATGCCACCCGATAGAGCTCCAGGACCAGATGGATTCAGTGGTCTTTTCTTAAAATCCTGCTGGAACATTATAAAAGATGACTTCTATCAACTTTGCTTCCAGTTCTACGAGGGGGCCTAAATATGGAAAGCATAAATTAGGGGTTCATTACTCTGATCCAAAAGGTCCCATCTCCGACAACAGTAAATGATTTTCAATCGATCACGCTTCTAAACTGTTGTCTCAAGGTGATCACCAAACTCTTGGCCAATAGGCTCCAAAAAATCCTCCTGCAGCTTGTCAGCCGAAATCAATATGGATTCATAAAAGGTAGGTCAATTCAAGATTGCCTCGCATGGGCTTTTGAAATCATTTTCCAATGTCAATCTTCAAAAATGTCAATCGTCCTTCTAAAACTTGACTTCGCGAAAGCATTCGACACTATTGAACATGAACCAATGCTGGCTGATACGTCTCCAATGTATCTACTTTTCCAAACACTTTTGCCCTTGTTTTGGACTCTAACTTGCATGATTTGAATGAAACTAACCCGGACTGACGGTGTTTTCAGCAGAATTGCCATGATGTTGTTTCATGTGTAGAAAACAAAAGTTCTCGGAATGTCCTGAAAATCCACGGAGGCACTTTTTGGAAAATATAAAAACTACTGGAGAAAGAATCAAGACCAGGGGGCCCACACCCTATCCACGAGGGTGGGGGCACACCCTCCCCCCTGGGCGCGCCCCCTGTCTCATGGGCCCCCTGAGGCTCCACCGACCTCAACTCCAACTCCATATATTCCATCTCGCGGAGAAAAAAATCAGAGAGAAAGTTTCATCACGTTTTACGATACGGAGCCGCTGCCAAGCCCTAATCTCTCTCGGGAGGGCTGATCTGGAGTTCGTTCAGGGCTCTGGAGAGGGGGATTCGTCGCCGTCGTCATCATCAACCATCCTCCATCACCAATTTCATGATGCTCACTTCTGTGCGTGAGTAATTCCATCGTAGGCTTGCTGGACGGTGATGGGTTGGATGAGATTTACCATGTAATCAAGTTAGTTTTGTTAGGGTTTGATCCCTAGTATCCACTATGTTCTGTGATTGATGTTGCCATGTCTTTGCTATGCTTAATGCTTGTCACTAGGGCCTGGGTGCCATGATTTCAGATATGAACCTATTAGGTTTTCATGAATATATGTGTTTTCTTGATCCTATCTTGCAAGTCTATAGTCACCTATTATGTGTTATGATCCGACAACCCCGAAGTGACAATAATCGGGATACTTCTCGGTGATGACCATAGTTTGAGGAGTTCATGTATTCACTATGTGTTAATGCTTTGTTCCGGTTCTCTATTCAAAGGAGGCCTTAATATCCCTTAGTTTCCGCTAGGACCCCGCTACCACGGGAGGGTAGGACAAAAGATGTCATGCAAGTTTTTTTTCCATAAGCACATATGACTATATACGGAATACATGCCTACATTACATTGATGAATTGGAGCTAGTTTTGTGTCACCCTATGTTATAGCTATTACATGAGGAATCGCATCCGACATAATCATCCATCACTGATCCATTGCCTATGAGCTTTTCACATATTGTGCTTCGCTTATTTACTTTTCTGTTTCTATTGTTACAATCACTACAAAACCCAAAAACATTACTTTTGCTACCATTACCTTTATTATCAAACTACTTTGCTACTAAATACTTTGCTGCAGATACTAAGTTATCCAGGTGTGGTTGAATTGACAACTCAATTGCTAATACTCAAGAATATTCTTTGTCTCCCCTTGTGTCGAATCAATAAATTTGGGTTGAATACTTTACCCTCGAAAGTTGTTGCGATCCCCTACACTTGTGGGTTATCAAGACAAATTTCTGGCGCCGTTGCCGGGGAGCATAGCTCTATTTTCTGAGTCACTTGGGATTTATATCTGTTGATCACTATGAAGAACTTGAAAGATGCTAAAACCAAGATTTTGCCCTCAACTACGAGGGGAGGTAAGGAACTGCCATCTAGCTCTGCACTAGATTCTCCTTCTGTTATGAGTAAACTTGCGACACCTAAACCTGCTACTGCTTTGAACTCTGATATGTCGCATGTTATTGATGATGCTACTTCTACTTTGCATGATACTTATGATGAAACTACTTCTGTGTGTGATACTACTTTGCCATTGGGTGAATTTCTTGATGAACAACTTGCTAGGGCTAGAGAGAATGAAATTATTGAAGATGCTATTATTGATGATAGTGATGATGAAAATTCTCCCAATGATTATGAATTGCCTGTTGTTCCTGAGAGTTATGTTATGGATGAAGAAGCTGCTACAGCTATCTTTGCTTGCAATGATAGATATGATCTTAAGAAATTATTAGCTAAATGGAAGCAACAGTCTCTTAATGCTAGGATGAAACCTGACCCTGCTTTTGCTACTTCACCTATTTGTGTTACTGATAAGGATTATGAATTCTTTGTTGATCCTGAGATTATTACTTTAGTTGAATCTGATCCTTTTTATGGCCTTGAATCTGAAACTGTTGTGGCACATCTTACCAAGTTGAATGATATAGCCACCTTGTTTATTCATGATGATAAATCTCGCTATTTTTATATCCTTAAGATATTTCCGTTCCCATTAAAGGGTGATGCTAGGACTTGGTATAACTCTGTTTCTCCTGGTTGTGTGCGTAGTCCCCAGGATATGATTTATTACTTCTCTGCTAAATATTTCCCTGCTCATAAGAAACAAGCTGTCTTGCGGGAAATATATAATTTGTGCAAATCAGAGAAGAGAGTCTCCCACAAGCTTGGGGGAGGCTTCTCCGGTTACTTAATGTTTTGCCTGGTCATCCTCTCAAGAAAAAGGAAATACTTGATATCTTTTATAATGGACTAACCGATGCTTTCAAGGACTACTTGGATAGTTATGCTGGTTGTGTTTTCAGGGAAAGAACAGTCGACGAAGCTGAATTACTATTGAATAATATGTTGACTAATGAAAATAATTGGACTCTTCCTGAGGCAATTCTTGAACCAATTGAGCCAATTTCTGAGCCTATTCCTAAACCCACTCCGAAGAAGAGAGGTGTTTTATTTCTCAGTCCTAAAGATATGCAAGAGGCGAAGAAATCAATGAAAGAAAAAGGTATTAAAGCTAAAGATGTTAAGAATTTACCACCTATTGAAGAAATACATGGTCTTAATATACCGCCTGTTGAAGAACCACATTTTCTTGATAACCCGACACAGGTAGTAAAGGTAAATTCTCTCTATAGATATGATAAAGTTGAAATTCCCTCAACTAAATTTCATAGCCCATGCTTAGATGAATTTGATGACTTTATGGCTAGACAAGAAAGTTTTAATGCTTATGTTGGTAGAGAGTTAAAGAACAATGCCGTCGAGATAGGACGCGTGAGTGATAATATGGCTAGAGTTAAAGGTGAACTTAAACTCATTAGCAAATATGCGTCTATGGTTGCTACTCAAGTTGAGCAAGTACTTAAAGCTCAAAATGATTTGCTTGATGAATTAAATAATAAAAATGACTTTGCTGTTAGAGTGGCTACTAGAACTGGTAGAATGACTCAGGAACCTTTGTATCCTGAAGGCCACCCTAAGATAATCGAGCAAGATTCCCAAAGAAATAATTTAGAGGCACCTAGTTCTTCCAAAAAGAAGAAAAAGAAAAACGATAGGACTTTGCATGCTTCTAGTGAACCTACTATAGACACAACTGAGAATCCCAATGATATTTCTGTATCTGATGTTGAAACACAATCAGGTGATGAACATGAACCTAGTGATAATGTTAATGATAATGTTCATGTGGATGCTCAACCTAGCAAAAATAATGAAGTAGAAGCTGAACCTGCTATTGATCTTGATAACCCACAATCAAAGAATCAACGTTATGATAAGAAAGATTTTGTTGCTAGGAAGCACGGTAGAGAAAGAGAACCATGGGTTCAGAAACCCATGCCCTTTCCTCCTAAACCATCCAAGACAAAGGATGATAAGGATTTTGAGCGCTTTGCTGAAATGATTAGACCTATCTTCTTACGTATGCGCTTAACTGATATGCTTAAAGTAAACCCTTATGCTAAATATATGAAGGATATCATTACAAATAAACGAAAGATACCGGAAGCTGAAATTTCTACCATGCTTTCTAATTACACTTTTAAGGGTGGAATACCAAAGAAACTTGGAGATCCGGGGGTACCAACTATACCATGCTCCATTAAAAGAAATTATGTTAGAACTGCTTTACGTGATCTTGGAGCCGGTGTTAGTGTTATGCTTCTCTCTTTATATCGTAGACTTGAACTGAATAAGTTGACACCTACTGAAATATCTTTGCAAATGGCCGATAAATCAACTGCTATACCTGTCGGTATTTGTGAGGATGTGCCTGTTGTGGTTGCAAATGTCACTATCTTAATGGACTTTGTTATTCTTGATATTCCCGAGGACGATAGTATGTCGATTATCCTTGGTAGACCTTTTTTGAACACTGCAGGGGCTGTTATCGATTGCAACAAAGGCAATGTCACTTTTCATGTTAATGGTAATGAGCATATGGTACACTTTCCGAGGAAACAATCTCAAGTTCATAGCATCAATTCTATTGGAAAAGTTCCAACTATCATTATTGGAGGTTTTGAATTTCCTCTCTCTACTGTCAAGAAAAAGTATGATATTCTTATTGTTTGGGATTTTCATATCCCCGTTGAGGTAACTTAGTGTTATTCGAAATTTCTCCGGTTTCGTGTTATTCGGAATGAGTTTGTTAACAAGACTTGATCAACCTTGTTAGTGGATTCATTTTGATGATCATGAGATGGATGAAACTAGAAGGAACAACCTTCTGTACCCTCTTCCTACTTTCTGTTATTTAGAATAAATAAAGCAAAAATAGTATTATCCGTTTGTTTTCTGAATTATCCGTGCATTAAAAAATATCCCGAAAATAAAAGTGCTCCAAATGCCCTGCAAATTTAGTATGATTTTTTATGGAACATTTGAGGATTTTAGGCACTGAAATCACTGCAGGAGGGGCAAGCAGCAGGCCACGAGAGTGGATAGCACGCCCACCCCACCTGGGCGCCCCCCTGTCTCGTGGGCCGCTGGTGGCCCC
Organism: Triticum dicoccoides; assembly: GCF_002162155.2. Lineage (NCBI taxonomy): Eukaryota > Viridiplantae > Streptophyta > Magnoliopsida > Poales > Poaceae > Triticum > Triticum dicoccoides. The sequence continues at coordinate 133,073,208 of NC_041383.1, read as the reverse complement.
CCTCCACTTATGCCAGCACCCACACACTCCATCTTCTACCCAAAAAAATCCCCATCCAGCTCAAGCACGAGTTCTAGCTCATTTTGCTGCAATTTTCGATCTCCTTGCTCAAAGCCCCATTCACAAAACTCCTTTGGGAGATTGTTGCTTGGTATGTGACTCCTCCATTGGTCCAAATAGTTTTTGTTCTAGTTCTTTATTCATTGCGAATTTTTGCTGCATAGGTGACCATGTTCTTGAGCTTGCATGTTGAATTTATGAGGTCCCAAGCAATTCTAATGCACGATATAGGCTCTAGGCACTTGTAGGAGTAGTTGCTATCAATCTTGTTTAGTTTTATCCACTTTTATTTTGAATTTACTAAAATCTCAGAAATTTTTCAGAAAAAGAATTATGTCTAGGAGAATGTACCAAGGTGGTTCCTCGGTAAAGAAAGGACCCGGGATTGCTATGCGTGAGAAAGATGTTGAATTACCGAGGGACGCGGATATACGAGCTTGTGAGTGGCCATCCGATGATTTTATGGTCAGAGCAGGCTTTAAGGAGGAATTTGACGCGTATGTGCGTAATGCTGAGTTGGAGGACTTCTTACAAGATAAGTGTCCTCAGTACTATCAATTGACTGATTCCTTTGTGCGGAGGTTTAAATATAACTGTACGCGTAATTCCCCTAGTGTCCTATTTGATATTTATGATACATCTTATACAATGGACTTAGAGGATTTTACAACTGCTTGCAAACTTCCGCAGTGGGGTAATATTAATGATCCTCACAAATATGAATTTAGAGATTTCCTTGCTAGTATTACTGTGGGAGAATCCAGGGACATAGCACAAGCTACCATAGGGAGCATTCATTTTCTTGCTATACATTATTTTGCTCTCTTCATTGGTAGATGCATTAACGGTAAAGATGAAGCATGTCATATGTGTGTCCCTGATCTTTGTGTCCTCAAGAGTGTTGTGTTAGGTTATAAAGGTTATAACTTGGGGGCAATAGTTGCACGTAGGTTGCAGAATAATGGTAGAGCTGGAGATTTATTTGGAGGAATTTATGCAACCCGTGTGGCTAATTATCTTGGTATAGCCCCACGAGAGGGGATGTGATGATACCTCCTGCTTATTTAGATTATGACGCTATGGTCAATCATCATTTTCTTAGGAGGAATGAACAATTCCTCCATTATCGACTATTCTATAATAGACGCAACGTCGTCCATGTTACTCTTCCTGCTCCTCTACTTTTTGATTATCAGGCAAAATGAAGACATGTTGTTACCAGGGAGGAAGCAGCTGAACACAAGGGGAGAGCGGAGGCAGCTCGCCAACATGCCGCAGCTCAAGAGGCGGTTGCTACTGCATCTCAGTACGACCCCAGCTACAACTATGGATATCAGCCAGACAGTCCTTGGTACTAGACCAACTTAGGCCAAAAGCCTAAGCTTGGGGGAGTACGTATTTCTCACCGACTTTACATTGATGTTCACACACTAGTCGTTGGTGCTCATACTATTTCATTGTATTATCCATGTTAGTTTAATTTTCTTTTTCGCTTTCTTCTTGTGTGTTTGATAAATCTTAAGAAAAATCAAAAAAAGATTAGTTAGTTTAATTTCCATGCTTGTAGTAGAAATTAAAATGAAAATCCAAAAAGTATTTCTCGTTCTTCTTCTTATTTGTTGGGAGCTTTCCCGTGTAAATAGTTTTTCTTTTCTTTTCTTTCCTTTGGGGGTCGAGAAGACCATATTGAAAATGTTTAGTGGCTCTCATATGCATGATTGTTTATTTAACCTAGAGCCCATATTACCTTGTCTTCTCTCTTGAGTTGAATGCTTGCAGATTCCAGCTTAGTCCAATGTACGTGCACTATTATTATTATACACATCGTTTGGTCGTGCAAGTGAAAGGCAATAATGACGATATATGATGGACTTATTGAGATGAGAAAAGCTGGTATGAACTCGACTTCTCTTGTTTTTGTAAATATGATGAGTTCATTGTTTCTGATTCAGCTTATTATGAAGTAAACATATTTGCAATGACATTTAGAGATTATAGTTGCTTGTGCCATGCTTGATTAGCTATGAGTTATAATGGTTTACCTTGCGTGCCAACATGCTATTAGAATGATTATGATGTGGTATGATGGGATGGTATCCTCCTTTGAATGAATTGAGTGACTCGACTTGGCACATGTTCACGCGTGTAGTTGAAACAAATCAACATAGCCTTCATGATATTTATGTTCATGGTGGATTATATCCTACTCATGCTTGTACTCGGTGTGAATTAATTTTAATGCATGTTTATGACTGCTGTCGCTCTCTCAGTTGGTCGCTTCCCAGTCTTTTGCTAGCCTTCACCTGTACTAAGCGGGAATACTGTTTGTGCATCCAAACTCCTTAAACCCCAAAGTTGTTCCATATGAGTCCACCATACCTTCCTATATGCGGTATTTACCTGCCGTTCCAAGTAAATTTGTATGTGTCAAACTCTGAACCTTCAAGTGAAATTCTGTTTTGTATGCTCGAGCAGCTCATGTTACAACTAGGGCTGCCTATATCTTTCATGCGAGGTGGGTTATTCTCAAGAGGAGTGGACTCCGCTCCTCATTCAGGGAAAGGGTCGGTAACCGGGGTGCCCAGTCCCATGATCCAAAAAGATCAAAGCAAATCAAAATAATTAAACAAAACTCCCCCAGGGTTGTTGTTAGTTGGAGGCACTCGTTGTTTCGAGCAAGCCATGGGTTGATGCTTGTTGGTGGTTGGGGGAGTATAAACCTTTACCATTCTGTTTGGGAACTGCCTATAATGCATGTAGTATGGAAGATACAGCCATATCATAGTTGTTGCGTTGACAATGAAATTATGCCGCTCAAAATGTTATTCATTCTCTATTTTAAAATCGAGCTCTGGCACCTCTACAAATCCCTACCTCCCTCTGCGAAGGGCCTATCTATTTACTTATATGTTGAGTCATCACCCTCTTATTAAAAAGCACCCGCTGGAGAGCACACTGTCATTTGCATTCTTTATTGTTGGTTTATATTGGGTATGACTTGACTGGATCTCTTTTACCATGAATTACAATGTTTAGTCAGTCCTTGATCTTTAAAGGTGCTCTGCATTTATGTTTTGCGGTCTCGGAAAGGGCTAGCGAGATACCATTTTGTTATATTATGTTATGATTGTTTTGAGAAAGTGTTGTCATCCGAGTTTTATTATTATGGCTCGCTAGCTGATTATTCAATTGATATGAGCAATTGTGAGACCTAAGTGTTATTATGAGTATGGTTAGTTCATAATATTTGCTGAAATCTGAATGCTCGCTTTGCATGTTTACAAAAACAAGAGCAAACAGAGTTTGTAAAAGTTTTTCTTTATCACTTTCAGTTTATCAACTTAATTGCTTGAGGACAAGCAAAGGTTTAAGCTTGGGGGAGTTGATACGTCTCCAATGTATCTACTTTTCCAAACACTTTTGCCCTTGTTTTGGACTCTAACTTGCATGATTTGAATGAAACTAACCCGGACTGACGCTGTTTTCAGCATAATTGCCATGATGTTGTTTCATGTGTAGAAAACAAAAGTTCTCGGAATGTCCTGAAAATCCACGAAGGCACTTTTTGGAAAATATAAAAAATACTGGAGAAAGAATCAAGACCAGGGGGCCCACACCCTGTCCACGAGGGTGGGGGTGCGCGCGCTCCCTGTCTCATGGGCCCCCTGAGGCTCCGCCGACCTCAACTCCAACTCCATATATTCCGTCTCGCGGAGAAAAAAATTAGAGAGAAAGTTTCATCGTGTTTTACGATACAGAGCCGCCGCCAAGCCCTAATATCTCTCGGGAGGGCTGATCTCGAGTCCGTTCGGGGCTCCGGAGAGGGGGATTCGTCATCGTCGTCATCATCAACCATCCTCCATCACCAATTTCATGATGCTCACCGCCGTGCGTGAGTAATTCCATCGTAGGCTTGCTGGACGGTGATGGGCTGGATGAGATTTACCATGTAATCAAATTAGTTTTGTTAGGGTTTGATCCGTAGTATCCACTATGTTCTGAGATTGATGTTGCTAAGACTTTGCTATGCTTAATGCTTGTCGCTAGGGCCCGAGTGCCATGATTTCAGATCTGAACCTCTTATGTTTTCATGAATATATGTGTGTTCTTGATCCTATCTTGCAAGTCTATAGTCACCTATTATGTGTTATGATCCGACAACCCCGAAGTGACAATAATCGGGATACTTCTTGGTGATGACCGTAGTTTGAGGAGTTCATGTATTCACTTTGTGTTAATGCTTTGTTCCGGTTCTCTATTAAAAGGAGGCCTTAATATCCCTTAGTTTCCACTAGGACCCCGCTGCCACGGGAGGGTAGGACAAAAGATGTCATGCAAGTTCTTTTCCATAAGCACATATGACTATATACGGAATACATGCCTACATTACATTGATGAATTGGAGCTAGTTCTGTGTCACCCTATGTTATAGCTATTACATGAGGAATCGCATCCGACATAATCATCCATCACTGATCCATTGCCTACGAGCTTTTCACATATTGTTCTTCGCTTATTTACTTTTCCGTTGCTATTGTTACAATCACTACAAAACCCAAAAACATTACTTTTGCTACCGTTACCTTTATTATCATACTACTTTGCTACTAAATACTTTGCTGCAGATACTAAGTTATCCAGGTGTGGTTGAATTGATAACTCAACTGCTAATACTCAAGAATATTCTTTGGCTCCCCTTGTGTCGAATCAATAAATTTGGGTTGAATACTTTACCCTCGAAAGCTGTTGCGATCCCCTACACTTGTGGGTTATCACTGGCCATCATGAAAAGTATGTGTTTTAATGAGAAATGGCTTAATTGGATCACCTGCATTTTTGCTTCTGGAAAACCTTCAGTGCTTATTAATGTAACCCCTGGGCGCCAATTTCTTTGCAAATGCGGTGTTCGTCAAGGTGACCCATTGTCTCCTTTAATCTTTGTTCTGGCTGCGGAACTCCTTTAGGCAGCAGTTAATGAAGCTTACAGATTTGTTCATATCAGTTTACCTTTCCCTAGACGGACCAGAAAGAATACTCGGTATTCCAATATGACAACACACTTATTTTCTTACCAGCATGTTCCACACAAGAAAAAATGATCAAGGATATTCTCATAGATTATGCATCCTCTATTGGTTTGAAGATAAACTTTCACAAGTCGACCTCAATTCCGATAAACACCTGGCAACAATTTTTGGTTGTACGATAGTCTCTATGGCTTTTACACATCTAGGTCTACCGCTGGGAACAACAAAACCTTCTGTTCAAGATCTCATGCCCTTAGTTTGCAAGATGCAAAGAAGGGTCACTGCCACACTCTCTCTTATGTCTTACGATGCCAAATTGTCGCTGGTAAACACAATGATCACATCTCTATTAATATTCCAACTCTGCACCATCCGACTCCCACCAAAGATACTGGACTTACTCTACAAACTCAGAAGGCAATGTCTTTTGACAAAACGGACGGACCAAGGCGACAAATGCAACTCCTTGGAAGCTTGGGATCTCATATGCAAACCAAAAAGAAGTGGAGGAATGGGGGTTATCAACCTCCGTTTGCAGAGTGATGCTCTTTTGCTTAAGTTCTTACATAAATTCTATAACAAACACGACATACCTTGGGTGGAACTAATTTGGGAGACGTACTACAATGGGAAAATTCCTCATGCTTCTGATCCGTGTGGCTCTTTTTGGTGGAGAGACGTATTGAAGCTCATGCCCATATATCGAGGTGTTACCAAAGTTCAGATCAATGGCAGTGATATGGTGCTCCTTTGGAAAGATCTTTGGCTTGATGACTTGCTTATGCACTCACACCCTCGAGCCTTCTCCTACATCCTCAAGGAGGATGTGTCAGTTAAAGATTTCTTGTGCCTCACGTCTCTTCGAGAAGCGTTTCATCTTCCCCTTTCCATGCAAGCGCATGGTGAAATCAGGAACATGCAACAACTAATGGCCCACATAGGCCAACAGGAATCTAAGCAAATGAAGGACATCTGGACATATGTCTGGGGAGCCAAAGAGTTCTCTTACAAACGATACTACCAATTCTATTACAGAGAGGCCATTACACATGCAACCTATAATTGGCTCTGGAAATCCAACGTCATGATGAAAGTCAAATTCTTTGGCTGGCTATTGCTCATGGATCGGCTAAATTCAAGAAACATGCTAAAGAGAAGACACTACAATATTGGCAACAACTTCAATTGTATCCTATGTGACCAACCCATAGAAGAGGACATCATGATACGTCTCCAATGTATCTATAATTTTTGATTGTTCCATGCTATTATATTACCTGTTTTGGATGTTTAATGGGCTTTACTAAGAACTTTTATATTATTTTTGGGACTAAACTATTAATCGGAGGCCCAACCCAAATTTTTGTTTTCTTGCCTATTTCAGTGTTCTGCAGAAAAGGAATATAAAACGGAGTCCAAACGGAATGAAACCTTCGGGAGAGTTATTTTTGGAACAAACGCAATCCAAGAGATTTGGAGTGGACGTCAAGAAGCAAACGAGGAAGCCACCAGGCAGGGAGGTGCGCCCCCACCCTCGTGGGCCCCTTGTGGCTCCCCTGACTGACTTCGTTCACCTATATATATCCACATACCCTGAAAACATCCAGGAGCACCACGAAACCTATTTCCACTGCCGCAACCTTCTGTACCCGTGAGATCCCATCTTGGGGCCTTTTCCGGCGCTCCGTCGGAGGGGGAATCGATCACGGAGGGCTTCTACATCAACACCATAGCCTCTCCGATGAAGTTTGAGTAGTTTACCACAAACCTTCGGGTCCAGAGTTATTAGCTAGATGGCTTCTTCTCTCTCTTTGAATCTCAATACAAAGTTCTCCTCGATCTTCTTGGAGATCTATTCGATGTAACTCTTTTTGCAGTGTGTTTGTCGAGATCCGATGAATTGTGGGTTTATGATCAAGTTTATCTATGAGAAATATTTTAATCTCCTCTAAATTCTTTTATGTATGATTGGTTGTCTTTGCAAGTCTCTTCGAATTATCAGTTTGGTTTGGCCTACTAGATTGATCTTTCTTGCAATGGGAGAAGTGCTTAGCATTGGGTTCAATCTTGTGGTGTCCTTTCCTAGTGACAGCAGGGGCAGGAAGGCACGTATTGTATTGTTGCCATCGAGGATAAAAAGATGGGGTTTATATCATATTGCTTGAGTTTACCCCTCTACATCATGTCATCTTGCCTAATGCGTTACTCTATTCTTATGAACTTAATACTCTAGATGCATGCTGGATAGCAGTCGATGTGTGGAGTAATAGTAGTAGATGCAGAATCGTTTCGATCTACTTGTCGCGGACGTGATGCCTATATACATGATCATGCCTAGTGTAGCGACCAGACCTCAAACAGTCTGATCTCTGTGCATCAGTGTCATCCCTGGATCAGTAATGCTGACACGCACAGTACTTGAAGGATTTATAACAGAGTAGTAATCACACACTTATTACATCGAATGTCTCAAAAGAGAACTTATTACAATAAATATGGCTTAAGGCCATCTAATAACGATAACAGCGGAAGGCTTGGAAGATAAGTGAGTCCATCAACTCCAGCGACATCACTGAGTATAGGACCACGATCCTAAGGCAACTTACTCATCGTCTGAAAAGTCTGCAACATGAACGTTGCAGCCCGAAAACGGGTCAGCACATGGAATATGCTGGCAATGTAACACATAGAGAGTAATGAAAGAATAATGCTATTCTACATGCATATATGGCTGGTGGAAAAGCTCTATGGTTACAGTTTTGCATAAAGCCAATTTTTTCCCTACTACAAAGGAATAAATTTTATTTAACTATCATGGTGGTTGTTAAACATTGAGAATGGTTGACAGCATTCTCAATCCCAATTAAGTAACATCATCATTAAACAAACCCAACAATATTAATTAAAGTAACATGATGAGATTCACATGATAATCCAAGTACTAGATACTCAAAACGTCCATAACCGGGGACACGGCTAATCATGATTAGTTTGTACACTCTGCAGAGGTTGCGCACTTTTCCCCACAAGACTCGATCTCCTCCGTTTGTTTTCTTGCACTACCTGGTGTTTGAGAAACGGATGGCCGAGACATAGTCTTTCAGAAGCGCTAGCACCTTACGATTGGGTAGACCGTACCACCTACATCCCCTACATCTTCTAGTCTACTGCTGTAAGAGTTCGCACAACTTAGTCAACTATGCTAGAGCCCATAATAGCATGTGGCTACACACATAAGTTTCTAGCATGAATAATCTTATGATCCCTTTGAACCTGGGTGGCGGTCCAAAAACAAAGAGGCAATCCTGGAATACCCAAGTGCCTCAATCCACCCAGATGTGTATTAAAGTTGCCACCTTAAATAAACCATTAATTAACAATCTCACATCTGTTATGGATATTCACTCACCCAATCCACGTCTACTAGCATAGCATGGCATAATAAGCAAACGTGGAAGTAACTCCCAAGGGTTTGATAATAAAACTGGTAATGGGTACTACCTCATCTACTTCCCAAAACCCACATATTAATCAGATCCTAATCATCCAATTGTTTGAGGATTGGTCTAATGCATAAAAACTAGGTATGTAAGGGATATGATCAAAGTGTTACTTGCCTTGCTGATGATCCGCAAAACCTAGGGATTCGAAGTAGCAAGTGGCGCAATCCGGATACTCTATCGCAAGAAATCAAACAAACAAGCATACAATAAGTACTCATCTAATGCACAGGTAAAACTCAAATAAGAGATGTAACCAGAAAGTTCAATTTAAGAACTCTGGTTGGCAAAAAGAATCAAATCGAACGAAGCAACAAAAGTCAAACGGCCAAAGAAACAAGCTTCGTTTACTAATCTATACCTAAGTCAAATTTTACAGTAGCAAAAACTAGTTTGAGTAGATTATTCGGAAAGAGGGTTTCGAGAAGAAACTCTAGGCACTTGAATCGCCTGATTCCGATAAACGAGCAAAAAGTTAAACTAAAACGAAAATCGGATCAGAAATCGCGATCGGAAAATCACGGAATAAATCTGAAAAAAAGAAAAACAACGAACAGATTAACGAAAAAACGTCCGTTATCTGGATCTAAACGATGAACGCGTCTGTTAAAACGAACGAATGAGTGAATGCTCTCTGATTAACCTAAACCGGAAAAATACCGATCTAATAAAAAAAGGATCTCAAAAACCGACGGAAAAACCGAATGGTTTTTTTAACAAAAAAAACGACGGCGGCTCGGGTCAACCTTGGGGTGCGGGTCTGGCGGCGGCGGCGGCTTCGGCGAGGGTGGCGGTGGTCGGCGGCGACGACGGCGGGGTCCGGCGAGGCGGGGGCGGTCGGCGGCGGTGGCGCTAGGGTTAGGGTTTGGGGCGGCGGCGTGGCTCGGTGGGCTGGGGGCTGGCGGCGGCGGCCCAGGGCGCTATATAAAGGCCCCGTCCAGGCGAGTCCTGGCTGATCCCGGCCCGTAGTCGGTTCGGATTTTTTTTAAATAATTTTTGGGCAGAAAATCAAAGGAAAGAAATACTATACGGACTCTAAAAATCCCAAAATAAATTTTACCCGGCTTCTAAAATAAAGCCGGTTTGGATGAACATTTATTTGGGGCCTAATGCAATTTTGAAAAACGCGCATTTTTCCTAAATTCAAATAAAATAGCAATAAAATCCAAAATAAAATCTTACTTGATTTTTTTATTAAATCCTCAATATTTCTTTATTTTGGGAAAGTCATTTTATTACCACTCTCATATTTTTATAATTAAAATAATTGAAGATAAAATAAATAAAATCAAATGATCCTATTTCAAAATTTTGAGAAAACTCAAATATGAAATTTACAAAATGCCCAACTCTCTCCGTGGGTCCTTGAGTTGCCTAGAATTTCTAAGATTGATGCAAAATGCAATAAATATGATATGCAATGATGATCTATTTGTATAACATTCCAAATTGAAAATTTGGGATGTTACAAACCTACCCGCCTTCAGCAGATCTTCCTCTCTCTCCCAGGTGGCTTCATCCTCGGTGTGGTAGCTCCACTGAACTTTGCAAAACTTGATAACCTTGCTGTAGGTGACTCGGCTGGCATAATCAAGAATCTTGACTGCTTTCTCCTCATAGGTCAAATCATTGTCCAACTGAATCGTCTCTAGCGGCACAGTATCTCTTAATGGTATATCAACCATCTCTGCTTGGCACTTCTTCAACTGAGAAACGTGGAACACATCATGAACTCCTGACAATCCCTCGGGCAAGTCCAACTTGTAAGCAACTTCTCCCATACGCTCTAGAACTTTGTACGGTCCCACAAAACGCGGTGCTAACTTCCCCTTGACTCCAAAACGCTTAACTCCTCCAAGTGGTGATACTCGAAGATAGACTCTATCTCCGACTTCGTAAACTGTCTCCTTGCGTTTTAAATCTGCATAGCTTTTCTGCATGGACTCGGCTACCTTGAGCCTGTCGCGAATCAACTTCACTTTCTGTTCAGACTCCTTAATCAAATCTGGTCCAAACAACTGGCGGTCTCCAACTTCATCCCAAGACAACGGGGTCCTGCACCTCCCTCCGTATAAGGCTTCGAAAGGGGTCATCTTCAAGCTGGATTGGTAACTGTTGTAGTAAGAGAACTCTGCATATGGCAAATTGTCGTCCCAACTAGATCCATAATCTAGCACACAAGCTCTCAGCATATCCTCCAAATATGAATGACTCTCTCGGTCTGTCCATCTGTCTACGGATGAAAAGCTGTACTGAATTCTAGCCTGGTACCCAAAGTTTCATGCAACTGATTCCAGAACATTGAGGTAAATTGGGTTCCTCTATCTGATACAATACTCCTCGGAACTCCATGTAGACATACGATCCTGGTCATGTATATCTTGGCCAACTTAGCACTGGTGTAAGTGATCTTCGTTGGAATGAAATGCGCTACCTTTGTCAAACGATCGACTACAACCCTGTCGGGGAAGCTGATCCACGAACACCTATGGGGACCGTCGGACCGAGCCCCTTTCGGTTCGGCGGGGGGCGGAGATCGCACGAAGAGCGGATCGAGGCGAAGCACACGAGCAGTTTACCCAGTTTCGGACCTCTCCGGAGAGATAACACTCCTACTGTTGCTTGTCTGATTGTATTGAGTTCTTGATCGGGAGCGCTGAGTGCTACAGTACACACGAGCTGCTAACGAGACCGAGCGTGAGTGTTTTCTGGTTTCGAACCCCCCTCTACGTTGCGCACGGGCCTCCTTTTATATGCTCAAGGGGTCACCGACAAGTGGCAAAGTAGACAAGGGTAAAAATGGAAAAAGAGGGGTGGTTGGTACAACTACCTGTACAGTGTATCCTACCTAACCCTGACGGCAGGGGACAAAGGCATTAAATGCCCGTCTGCATCACCCAAACAGTGTAGAAAAGGACCGTCAGGGGCGCCACCGCTTGCCACGATGGCTATCTTGTCAGCGTCGCGTGCCACCGCGCACCGCTGGCTGCACAGCCTCTCGCCACGCGCGCCTGGAAAGGCCCCAGGGCGACATGTTGGTGGATGTGCTGGAGCACGGGCACAGAATGGTCGCTTGCCGTGGCAAGCACCTTGCCGCGGTTGTTGTCTTGTCGCGTCCGGAAGCTTGTCGCTCACCGGGCCTTGCCAGGACGTGTGGCGCGTCATGGCAAGTTCCTTGAGATGCCTTGGTTGGCCTTCCCGGCAAGCTCCTCTTGCCGGGGCCTTGTCTCCTTGGCTTGAATACTTTGTTCTTGCATGGCTCCAAAGGAACCACAGAGGACCTTGGCGGTCACCCGGCAAGCCTTGCCGCGGGGCGCTGCAACTGCCCGTGCACAAGTTCGGGATACTAGGGTACCCCTACTCTAGTACACCGACAGGAGCCCCCGGGCCTGGGCCACACACGGTGCCGAGCGCTGTTGGGCCAGGACCAGAACAGGGCACGGGCACGCGCGGCCTGGGTTACGCCGTATCTTACTCCGTATCCACCGCGCCCTCCCCCAACGGCACGCGTCGAATGCGGCTCGTGGAAGAGATCGTGGGTTGTTTCTTTATTCGGAAGGACGAAACGTCCGCCCCTCCCTCTTTATAAGCAGGGGAAACAGGGGCAGTTCGCCCATCTCGCCGGTTGCTACTTCAATCTCGGAAATCTCCGCCGCTCCCCCCTTCTTCCCGAAGCTGAAAGAGAGCAGCGCGCCGCCCCCCATTGCCACCAGCACCACCAACGTTGTCGATCTCCCCCACCACCTCCGCCATGGCTCCGAAAGCCGACAAGGGGAAGGGCGTGAAATCGGTCGAGGCACAGCGGCTCGCCGCGCTGCGAAAGGAGCAGGCCATCTTCCCCCTCAGCTTGCCGCGAAGGAGCTGAGGGAGTACTACTACCTTTTCTGGTCGACGGAGACACGAGCGCATCCGCGCACGAAGGTACTCCCGGCGGCCGCTTCGGAACTGGCTCCAAACGGGGACCCCTTCTTCGCGCTGTTCTTCTACTGTGGGCTCTGCCCGCCCTGCTCTGAATTCTTCTGTGACATTATGAACAGCTACGGGTTCCGCCTCCTTGACTTCACCCCCAACGCCATTCTGACCATGGCAGTTTTTGCACATCTCTGCGAAAACTTTGTCGGAGTCCATCCAAACGTAGCCCTTTTCCGCCACTTCTTTATGCCCCGGGTTGAGAGAGGGGAGCCTCTTGTCGGTGGGATCGCTTGGATCTCGAGAGTCAGCAAGAAGGAAGCTTATCTGGAGGGAGAGCTCCGCAGCAAGTGGGAGGAATGGAGAGCAGAGTGGTGCTGGATTGTCGAGGAGAACCCGCAGCCATTCACTGCCTTGCGCCAAGCCCCAATAGTGCATGGTAATGATTGGAGCAACGTGGCCCCGGAAGATGACAGGCTGAAGATCGCTGTCACTCGGATCCTACACCTCAGGCTTGCTGGGCTCACCGTAGGCGCCGTTGGCGTAGATTTTCTTCGCCGTCGCATCGCCCCCCTGCAGGAGAGGAGGAGACCCACCTGGGAGTTCCAGAACTCGGCGGATATCATGAGGCTGCGCCCGGGCCTCAACTTCAACTTCACCGTCCTGGAGCTGGATGCGATGCTCCTGGAGCTGTTCAAGCGTGATCCTCAACATCCATTCATGTTGCCGAGGAGTGTCGTTCCGTTGTGCAACAACTCTTCGCTCGACCGCATCCACGCAATGATGCCGCTGTGCGATTCGCACGGAATCGTCCCGACTTGGCAAGAGCCTACGGACGACGTCGTGCGGGATTTCTTTTATGGCTTGGTAGAAGTGCCGGTCCGCGCCGACGAGCAGAAGAGCCTTACTCGCGACACCACCGATGCGGAGATGCAGCGCATCGCCACTAGGCTGGAGGAGGCGGCGGCAGCCGCTGCCGCGGGTGAGTTTGGATTCACCGTGGAGGAGGCACAGGCAGCGGAGGCGTCAAGCCTTGCCGAGCGCGAGGAGTTTGCCGGCGAGGAAGAGCTTGCCGGGCCCGAAGATGAGCCGAGTGAGCCCGCCAAGGGAGAGCTTGTCGGGCCCGAACCTTCATACAGTTTGCCACAAGCGGAGCCCCCAGCTCCACCAAGAAGGCGTCTCCGCAGGGCCGGGGACGTAGCGGGGCGGCAAACGAGTCAACAGCCGTGGTGCCGCGCGACACGCTCTACCGCGGCAAGCACAGTTGCCGCGGGAGTGCCTCACGCCGCTGCGGCAACTGGGGCGGGTCTTCCCGGTCCACCGCTACTGCCCCTGCCAAGCGGGCAAGGGAACCTACTCCTCCACCTCGTCGCACCGGAGGCGAGCCGGACTTCGATCTCTCCGCGCTCAGCTCCGACGAGGAAGAAGAAGAGTAAGATTCTTTGCTGTTCTTGTAACTCTTCAATTTTGTTGCTTTGTCTTGTATCTGACTTGCTTTTACTCTGAACCTATTCCTTTTCAGGACGCTGGCCCAGAGAGCGGCAAAGAGAGCCAAGGCCCCGGTGATTGTCATCGAGGATGATCCCACCGCGACGGCAGAGGACATGTCCGAGACCACCTTGTCGGACCCGGCAACCATTCCCCAAAGCAGCCCCCAGCGCAGCCCTCAGCGTAAGTATATGGTTTACTTCCTGTTGTCAGGCGCGCATAGGTGATCTTTCCTTGCTGATATCTGATTGCTGGTTTGTGCAGGAGCAGAGCAGCCTCACCAGGAGGGCCCGGAGGCCGCTCCCGAAATGCCATCTTCTTCTACTACACCGCCAAGGGAGGATTCCCCGGCAAGGGAGCGTTCTCCGGCAAGGGAGAATTCTCCGGCAAGGGGTAGTTCTCCGGCAAGGGACAGCACTGGCGATCCTCCGGTGGTTGAGACCTCGACCGCAGATCCTAGCACAGGTAATCCTCTTGCTTGAAAACTTCCCTTGGGTTCTTCTTCTTATTTTCTTTCTGGATATTTGCTTGACTTTTCTCATTTTCCCATTCGTCAGATCCATCTGCCACGGAGCCGATGGAAACTGAAGGAGAAGCCGGCGCCGATGATCCCGCCGACGAAGAGGCCACCGAAGCTGCCGGCGCAGAAGCTGGCGAGGGATCCGGCGATCGCACTGACGGCCCCGAGGCCGCAGGAGCGCCAGGCGCTACGCCGACCGCCGATCCCTCTGCCGCTGCTGCAGCGCCAGGCTCCGAAGAGCCCCAGCCCGGCGCCTACTTGAAGGCCGGCGATGGCATCTTCATCAAGCTCCCCTGGGCGTCAAGCTCCAGGGCGCCGGTCAAAGGAGAGATTCTGGATGGAGAGGTGCTCGCCTCCGCTGGGCTGACGTTGGTCGATGCGCCAAGCAGCAGCAGCGACGAGCCTGAGGAGGAGCGGCTGCTGCGGAAGCTGCTGTCGCTCTATCGCGCCCGACAAGCCAAGCTGGCATCCCGAGAAGCACTCGTCGCGAAGGCGGGAGTGGATATCGAGAAGCGTGCGGAGGAGCTCCGGGGTCTCAGGCAGGAAACTCTCCGGTCCCTGGCGGAGGAGCGGGAGCAACTTCTCGAGGAGCGGAAAGCCTTCCTCATCGAGAAGGCTGAAGTTGAAGAGAAGCAACGGCTTGTCGCCGAAAATCTATTTGCGCAGGAAGGAGAGTTGGCGCAGCGCAAGGTCAACCGTGACAGCCACGAGGAGGAGCTTGCTGCGCGCGAGCAAGCAATCGGCGGGGCTCTCAAGGAAGCAAAGGATGATGCCGCAGCTGCCGAGGCCGCCAAGAAGGAGCTAGAGACAAAGGTAGAGCAGCTGGAGGCTGATCTCAGGGCGAGAGGTGAGGAGCTTGCCGCGCTCAAGCGTGAGCGTGAGAAGGACGCTGCCGCGCATGGTGAGCTGCAGGGCCTTCTCGCTGAGAGGAGCAAGGAGCTCAGCGCCGCCAAGGATTCCAACGCAGATCTCGAGTTGAAGCTGGCTACTTTGACTCAGACGCTGGACGGCGCCAGGGAGCGGGAGGTGGCCTTGTCGGAGAAGATCAAGGCCGACGAGGCGCTACTGGCGAGTGCTACTGCCGCCCATGATGCTTTTAGGGAGACTGTAGAACACTGGACCGAGGGTCTGGTGAATGTTGCCGCGGCCATCGACGGGGAGCTGGCGCAGCTGGGGATGGAGGATCTCGGGTACTCCTCCGATGAGCACCTCCAACCCAGCGCCAAGCTCAGCTTGTTCTTCAAAGGTGTGGCGACGACACTCCAGCGACTCCGGGAGAAGATCCCAAAGCAGCTGGCCGACGAGTCGCGCAAGATCTACGCGGGAGTTCTTCAGAAGGTGCTGGTGAAGGTGGCCTTCCGCAACCCAGGCCTCAACCTCACCAACGTCCGCAGGTCCCTGCCTCCGGATGCTGATCTAGAAGCGCTCAAGGCCCTTGTCGCACCCATTGTGGACAAGGTGAGCGAGATCAAGAGGGTTGAGGGTGATCGCGTAGATTAGGCCGCCCGTTTTCTCTTTTTCTTGTCGCTGCTGGTCATGTTATAAGAACAATTTGTTAGAGCTGCGACAAGCTATCTTGTAATATAACTCTATTTTGGGTAGAGATTGCTGTGTTATTTCCTTTACTTGATTCCTTCCTTTGTATGTTTTTGCCCTACGCTTTTAGGGAACTTGTCGGCGCAGGCACCTTAGCCGCTAGCGGTGAGTGCGGGACATCAGCAGCCTGCTGGCTGCGTCGCTTCCGACAAGAAACCTTGTCGCAACTAGTCGCAGCTCACTTAAGTTGTTGAGCGGACTCGAAACAAAGTAAGGGCGCAACTAGCTACGAGTTGGTTCCTCTGCACACAGGTTTTCCATACAAAGTACGGTCGTTCGAGGAAGATAACTTCAAATTTTAAAACTGATTGCTCAAACTTTGGCAACTTAGCTTTTCTGTCGTTTGCTTTCCGGTAAGGCGAAACTTCCTTGAACGATGCCTGGTCCACACCATTATCTTCTCCTTTCCCCCCGGCAAACTTGTGTGTGAGGGAACCTTCCTTTCCTTTTTGAGAAAAAGAAAGAAGAGAAAATAAAGATATGGAGCCTTACGGCTCGTTATTGATTACCGGGGGTAGGCGCTGCACAAAGTGTCAGATAACGCATGCAAAAATAAAGTAGATGGCATGATATTGACAAGATGTGCGGAGCACATGAGCTTTACTTATGCACGGGTTCTGCGCCCGGCTTTGTACAAAGGATTACATGCAACATCGGCAAGACTTGTACAAAAGGTGGTTGCCAGAAAAGATTCCGGCAACCGCGCCTTACGGGTAAAACTTACGAAGATGCTCAATGTTCCAGGAGTTGCTCACCGGAGTGCCATCTTCGGTCTCGAGGCGGACAGCGCCAGGCCTAGTGACTCGTTTCACCCGGTAAGGGCCTTCCCACTTTGGCGTCAACTTGTTGGAATTCTTGGCGGACTGAACGCGCCGAAGAACAAGGTCGCCTTCCTCAAGACTTCTGGCACTAACTTTGCGGCTATGGTAGCGGCGCAAAGCTTGCTGGTATCGAGCAGCTCGTACAGCGGCCTGAAGACGGTCCTCCTCAAGGAGCAGCGCGTCATCTTGTCGCAGCTGCTCTTGCTCAAGCTCATCATAAGCGAGCACTCGAGGTGACCCGTATACGAGTTCCGTGGGGAGAACTGCCTCTGCTCCATAGATTAGAGCGAAAGGTGTCTGGCCAGTGGCTCGATTTGGCGTCGTCTTGATCGACCAAAGAACCACCGGCAGCTCCTCGATCCAGTTCTTTCCGCACTTGTGCAGCCTGTAGAAAGTTCTGGTCTTGAGCCCGCGCAGCACTTCAGCATTTGCCCTCTCCGCTTGAACGCTGCTCCTCGGATGAGCAACAGAAGCGAAGCAGACCTTGGCGCCAAGATCTTGGACGTACTGCATGAAGGTTCGGCTCATGAATTGCGTGCCGTTGTCGGTGATGATCCTGTTAGGGATCCCGAAACGGCAAACAATCGACATGAAGAACTTGACTACTGACTGTGCTGTCACCTTCCTCACTGGTTCCACTTCCGGCCACTTTGTGAACTTGTCGATTGCAACATACAAGTACTCAAAGCCCCCGACAGCTCGGGGAAAGGGGCCTAGGATGTCGAGCCCCCAGACCGAAAATGGCCAGGATAAAGGGATCGTCTGGAGAGCTTGAGCTGGCTGGTGTATCTGCTTGGAATGGAACTGGCACGCTTCACACTTGGTTACTTGTGCAGTTGCATCCTGGAGGGCTATCGGCCAAAAGAAACCTTGCCAGAATGCTTTACCGGCAAGTGCTCTTGTGCCAATGTGGTGACCACATATGCCTCCATGTATCTCTGCCAACAGCTTTTGTCCGTCTTCCCGGTGAATACACTTCAATTTCACACCGTTGAGTCTTCTTCTATACAGTGTGTTGTCGACAAACTGGTACATACTTGACTGCCGGGCTACTCTTTCCGCTTCTTCTTGCTCTTCGGAAGTTCTCTTGTCTGAAGGAAAAGGACTATCTGATGTGCCCATGCTGGAGCTTGCGGCTCGACAACAAGGACTAAAGGCACATCTGGTGCTGCGGGAACATCCGCTTCTACGGCGAGAACCTGGGGCTCAGCCGGAGCTTGATGTTCCCCGGCAAGCTTGCCAGAGCAAAACTTGTCGGGAGCGTCTGCTTCAACGGAACAAGCCCTAAGGCTTGCCGGAGCAGACTGCTCCTCAGCACCCTTGGTGTTGATCTTGATGACCTTCTTGGCGGCGGCTTCGGGGAGCTCTGCTGGAAAATAGTCACCAGAAATCAACTTCCTCTTCTTGCTCTGTCCAGTTGATGGCGTTACGGATGTTTGAGTCAGCTTGAGCACAAAGATCCCTGGTTCCACAGGTAACTTAAGTGCAGCGCACTTTGACAGGCCATCGGCAATGTCGTTCTGAGCTCTTGGAACATGTTCCATCTGTAGGCCGTCAAAGTGCTCTTCCAGCTTTCTCACTTCATCAACGTAAGCTTCCATCAACGGACTCTGATAATTCTTGTTCACTTGGCAGACGACAAGCTGTGAGTCACCCCTGACAATGAGCTTCTTGATCCCAAGGTCTGCTGCGATCCTGAGACCGGCAAGCAAACCTTCATACTCTGCAGTATTGTTCGTTGCTTGCTCCTTGGGAAAGTGCATCTGGACTACGTACTTGAGGTGCTCTCCGGTGGGTGCGACAAGTAGTACGCCCGCACCGGCGCCTTGCAGCGAGAAGGCACCATCAAAGTACATCAGCCACTCCTTGCTTGCTTCCTTGACGGGGATGCTCGTTTCTGGAATTTCTTCATCTTGTGTTGGCGTCCACTCTGCTATGAACTCCGCCAATGCTCTGCTTTGGATAGTTGACGTACTCTCAAATTTAAGGCCAAAGCTTGGTAGTTCCAGTGCCCACTCGACAATCCTGCCCGTTGCTTCTGGATTTTGTAGTATCCTCTTCAACAGAAAACGAGTGACGACTGTGATCTCATGTGCTTGGAAGTAATGGCGCAGCTTTCTCGAGGCCATGAGAAGGCCGAAAAGCAATTTCTGCACACCAGAGTACCTTGACCTAGCCCCCTGCAGAAGGGAACTGACAAAGTAAACTGGGCGCTGCACCATTCTTTTCTGCATTTTCTCACGCGCCTGCGCAGATCCATCTTTGTCGGGACCAGAGCTTGCCGGTGAAGCCCCCTGCTTGTCGCTGGATGCATCTACCGTGGTTGCTGGCTCATCATCCGCCTCCCTCTCCTCCACTAACGCAGCACTAACCACTTGATTGGTTGCCGCTATATATAGCAGCAACTTCTCTTGTGGCTTAGGTGCGACAAGTGTTGGAGTGGAGGACAGGTATCTCTTCAAGTCCTGCAGTGCAGCCTCCGCCTCCGGAGTCCATTTCATTGGACCTGCCTTTTTCAATATTTTGAAAAACGACAGGGCGCGCTCAGCAAACCTAGAGATAAACCTGCTGAGAGCAGCCACGCAACCGGCAAGTCTTCGTACATCCTTGACGCGCTTTGGTGCTTCAATCTGCTCAATGGCCTTGATCTTGTCAGGATTGGCTTCAATTCCCCACTGAGACACGAAGAACCCGAGAAGCTTTCCAGAGGGGACTCCAAACACACACTTCTCGGGGTTTAGCTTGAGGTTGATCTTGCGCAGATTTGCAA
The DNA here is from genome assembly GCF_002162155.2 of Triticum dicoccoides. Classification (NCBI taxonomy): domain Eukaryota; kingdom Viridiplantae; phylum Streptophyta; class Magnoliopsida; order Poales; family Poaceae; genus Triticum; species Triticum dicoccoides. Next base: position 133,053,517 of record NC_041383.1, on the reverse strand, counting down.
AGGTTTCGTCTAAATCTTGAATCAGAGTTGCCTTGTCCTTGCTCTTGACCACTATGTCATCCATGTAGGCTTCCACATTTCTGTGTATTTGCGGCTCAAAAGCGTCATGGACTACCCTTGCAAATGTTGAACCAACATTCTTTAAACCGAAGGGCATCCGTACGAAACAGTATGTGCCACACGGGGTGATGAATGCGGTTTTCTCCTCATCCTCTTCTGCCATGAAGATCCGATGGTATCCTGAGTATGCATCAAGAAATGAAAGCAAGTCACATCCGGCCGTGGAGTCAACAATCTGGTCGATGCGCGGCAAGGGAAATGGGTCTTTGGGACAAGCTTTATTGGCATCGGTAAAGTCGATACAAAGCCTCCATTTCCCGTTTGCCTTACGCACGACTACAGGATTGGCCAACCACGTAGGATGGAGCACTCCTCTGACAAGGCCTGCTGCTTCCAATTTCTTGATTTCTTCTGCGATGAATTCTTGGCGCTCCACTGCCTGTTTCTTGACTTTCTGCTTGACGGGCCGCGCATGAGGACAGACGGCAAGATGGTGCTCGATTACTTTCCTGGGAACACCGGGGATGTCAGACGGTTGCCACGCAAACACATCGACATTCGCCCGCAGGAAAGCAACGAGCGCGCTTTCCTATTTAGGGTCGAGAGTGGCACTGATGGTGAAGGTACCACCAGCGCCGTCCTCCTTGGTGGACACCTTCTTCGTCTCTGGTGGAGCTGCCATTGTCTTCTTACACTTGCCGGTGGAGCTCGATGGTGCGTCCTCGACGGTAGCGCAGCACTCCGAGGAGGTGCGCTTGCCGGAGTGGGCATCAGAGCTCTTGTCGGACTTGGTCTTCTTCTTCGCCCCGGGAGCTTCAAAGGCAAGTGACTTGCGATCTGTTGCGGCTGCTGCTTCCCGGTAGATCTTGCCGGCGCAGATAAGAGCATCCTTCTTGTCGCCAGGGACAGAGATGACACTTATCGGGCCTGGCATCTTCAGCATGTTGTATGCATAGTGAGAGGCTGCCATGAATTTGGCGAGTGCCGGACGGCCGAGTATCCCATTGTAAGGTAATGGAAAATCAGCAACGTCAAAAGTGACCCTCTCAGTCCTGAAGTTCACCTTGCTGCCAAATGTCACCGGTAGCATGATCTTTCCCTTCGGCTTGCTCCTTCCCGGATTGATTCCTTGGAACGTGTTGGTCTCTTCAAGCTCGCTGTCAGGGATCTGGAGTTTCTGGAGCACCGCGGAGGAGATCAGGTTCAAGCCGGCCCCGCCATCAACTAGCATCTTAGTGACCTTGAGGTTGCGGATAGTTGGTGAAACCAACATCGGCAAGCACCCGACCGCAGTTATGCGATCAGGGTGGTCCTCAATGTCAAAGACGATAGGCGTGCTGGACCATTTCAGAGGCTTGCGTGACTCGATGGGTGGTTCTGCCGCATTGACTTCCCGCACCCACTGCTTGAGCTGGCGGTGTGAAGTATGCAGAGAAGCACCGCCGTCAACGCACAGGATCTCTGTGGCTTTCTGGAACTCCTGCTCATCGGTCTCGTCATCATCCATATCTTCATCGTCGTCGTCATCTTCATCCTTGTCGCGGCCGCGGGGAGGTCTGTCTCCTTGCCGCTGCTTGGCCTTGCCGCGGCGTCCTCCTCGGCCGGGACGTTTCTTGCCGGATCCTCCAGCACCTTCCTGGGCTTTCTCCTTGTCGCGTCACTCGTATTCAGCCTTTTGCTGCTTGACAAGCTGCTCGACCTTCTTGCAGCTCTGGAGGTCATGGCCCTTGGTGCGGTGGATCTTGCAGTACTGCTTGTTGATGCCATCCTGCTTGTCGGCGACCACCACAGCCTGGTAGTTGGTGCCCGTGACAATCTCCTTGCCGGAGCTACCAGCCTTGGTTTTCTTGGCGCCACCTCAATTGCCGGACTGCTCAACAACTAGTACATCTTTGCCTTTCTTCTTCCTGTTGTTCCGCCGCCGGTTTTTCCTTGCCGGGGCAGTCTCCTCACTATTAGATCCTCCCGCTCCTGTATTCTCTCCGGGGAGTTTCCTCCCTTCCTCAGCACGTGCACACTTGTCGGCTAGGGCATATAGCTCACTGACGTCTCTGATCTTGCACATCGCCATCTCCTCCCGCATCCTGCGGTTTCGCACGTTCTGATGGAACGCGCTGATCACCACGGCAGGGTGGACATCTGGGATGCTGTGCTGTACACAGCTGAATCTCTGAATGTACTTGCGGAAGGGCTCTCCTTCCTTCTGGGCGAGCAGATGAAGATCGCTCTCTTGGCCATGAGGCTTGTGGCCGCCTGTAAAGGCGCCGACAAACTGATGGCATAGATCTGCCCAAGAGGATATGGAGTTTTCTGGCAAGTGCATGAGCCAGGATCTGACGTTGGGTTTGAGCACCAGCGGGAAGTAGTTGGCAAGGATCTTGTCGTCCCGTCCCCCAGCAGCTTGCACCGCGATGGTGTAGATGCTGAGGAACTCCGACGGATGCGACTTGCCGTCATACTTCGCTGGTACATCTGGCTTGAAATTCTTCGTGCTGGGCCACTGGACTTGCCGCAGCTCACGAGTGAACACAGGGCAACCTACCGCGTACGGCAAGTCGCCTGGTTCCCCTGGCGCATGCATGTCGACAGAGGGCCCAGTGCGCTGGTTTGATTGACGCCGCGCTTCTCTTTGGCGCTCAATGCGAGTACGAGCATCTTCTTGCTGTCGTTCGTGAAGAACTTTGCGCTGATCGCGACGAGCTCGTGGATCTGACGATGCGGTGGAGTCGCTGTCGAGGTGGATCCGGCGAGTCGGCGATCTTGGCCTTCGGGGTGGAGAGCGCATGGCGGTTGCACCCCCACCGGTTTCGTCGCCGTTAGCTCCTGCCTGGCGGTCCTGCCGTGGCAGCGATGTACTCAGCTGCCGCGGAGTGTCGCCGTTGGCGAAGCCAATGAGACTCTGAATGGTGGCCCTCCATCTGTCGATCTTGTCTTCCATTGGAGGGTAATCTAGCAGCAGTTGAGCTCGCGCCAAAGCTTCTGCTGGAGTGGTGGGCGGCAGTGGCGAATGGTGCGAGGAGCGGGATATGCTCGGACTTCTAACTATGTTAGAAGGAGCAGTATCCCGTCCAGGCGACCGTGTCTCGCTCGTGCCAGCATGTTGGCATGCATGCTGGTCTTGAGCACCCCGAGATCCACCAGCTCGATCTTGGTCCAACAAACGTATGGTACTGCGAATACCATGATGCTGTCGGTCCTGCGCCTCCTGAGATGGGCGCGGAACATGCACGGACGCCGAGGTCTGCGCAGCCTTGTCCTTGGACTTGGCAGCGTCGTGAGCTCCCTCGTCGATGTCCGTTCTTCCGCCGGCGTCTACCCCACCACCCGATTGCTCCGGTGATGGTGGGATCGACGTGGACGGAACAGCTGCCGTCGAAGTCTTCTTCTTCGGTGGCATGTCGATGAAGAAGATGAAGATCTGGCTCGTGTGCATGTCGGATCAGGTTCACACAACCTCGACGCCCCCTACCTGGCGCGCCAAAGATGTCGGGGAAGCTGATCCATGAACACCTATGGGGACCGGCGGACCGAGCCCCTTTCGGTTCGGTGGGGGGCGGAGATCGCACGAAGAGCGGATCGAGGCGAAGCACACGAGCAGTTTACCTAGCTTCGGAGCTCTCCGGAGAGATAACACTCCTACTGTTGCTTGTCTGATTGTATTGAGTTCTTGCTCGAGAGCGCTGAGTGCTACAGTACACACGAGCTGCTAACGAGACCGAGCGTGAGTGTTTTCTGGTTTCGAACCCCCCTCTACGTTGCGCACGGGCCTCCTTTTATATGCTCAAGGGGTCACCGAAAGGTGGCAAAGTAGACAAGGGTAAAAATGGAAAAAGAGGGGTGGTTGGTACAACTACCTGTACAGTGTATCCTGCCTAACCCTGACGGCAGGAGACAAAGGCATTAAATGCCCGTCTGCGTCGCCCAAACAGTGCAGAAAAGGACCGTCAGGGGCGCCACCGCTTGCCACGATGGCTATCTTGTCAGCGTCGCATGCCACCGCGCACCGCTGGCTGCACAGCCTCTCGCCACACGCGCCTGGAAAGGCCCCAGGGCGACACGTTGGAGGATGTGCTGGAGCACGGGCACAAAGTGGTCGCTTGCCGCGGCAAGCACCTTGCCGCGGTCGTTGTCTTGTCGCGTCCGGAAGCTTGTCGCTCACCGGGCCTTGCTGGGACGCGTGGCGCGTCACGGCAAGTTCCTTGAGATGCCTTGGTTGGCCTTCCCGGCAAGCTCCTCTTGCCGGGGCCTTGTCTCCTTGGCTTGAATACTTTGTTCTTGAATGGCTCCAAAGGAACCACGGAGGACCTTGGCGGTCACCCGGCAAGCCTTGCCGCGGGGCGCTGCAACTGCCCGTGCACAAGTTCGGGATACTAGGGTACCCCTACTCTAGTACACCGACAAACCCAAATCGAGTCATAGCCTGAACGAGTCCTGGGCAATCCTGTGATAAAATCCATGCCTAGATTATCCCACTTCCATTCGGGTATAGGTAACGGTTGTAACAATCCTGCTAGCTTCTGATGCTTTGCCTTTACTCTCTGACACACATCACAGACTGCTACATACTCCGCAATATCCTTCTTCATTCCGGTCCACCAGAACATGTCCTTCAAATCCAAATACATCTTGGTATTGCCTGGGTGAATCGAATTCGGTGAATCATGGGCCTCTTGTAAAATCAACTTCCTGATCTATGGGTTATTAGGCACATAAACACGGTCTTCAAACCATAAGGTATCGTGCTCATCCTCACGAAATCCTTTAGCTTTTCCTTTGCTCATCCTTTCCTTTATGACGGCAATTTCCTTGTCGGTCTTCTAAGCTTCTCTGATCTTATCCATCAAAGTCGACTGAATCTCCAATGTTGCTACATAGCCTCTCGGAACTACCTCTAAACATAGCTTGCAAATATCCTCGGCTAACTCCTTTGGCAACCCTGCGGTCATGAGTGTATTGACATGGCTCTTACGGCTCAATGCATCGACTACTACGTTAGCCTTTCCTGGGTGGTACTGCAACCTCATATCATAATCCTTTATGAGCTCCAACCATCTCCTCTGCCTGAGATTCAACTCCTTCTGCGTGAAAATGTACTTCAAACTCTTGTGATCCGTGTACACCTCACAAAGATTTCCGATAAGGAAATGTCTCCAAGTCTTCAATGCATGCACTACGGCTGCTAACTCCAAATCATGCGTGGCATAATTTAACTCATGAGGCTTAAGCTGTCACGAAGCATACGAAACAACTCTCCCCTCCTGCATAAGCACTACTCCAAGTCCTCGACGTGAAGCATCGCAATACACCTCGTAATCCTTGCTCTGATCTGGCAGAATCAAAACTGGCGAGGTAACCAAATGTTCCTTCAACTCCTGGAAACTAGCCTCACATTCCTCAGTCCAATTGAACTTGGTATCATTTTTCAACAACTCCGTCATGGGCTTTGCAATCTTTGAAAAATTCTCAATGAACCTCCGGTAGTATCCTGCCAATCCAAGAAAACTTCTGATCTCTCCAACTATTGTTGGTGCTACCCAATTTGTCACAGTGACAACCTTTGTGGGGTCTACTGCTATTCCTTCTCCGGATATAACTTGTCCGAGGAATCCAACTTCCTTCAACCAAAATTCACATTTGGTGAACTTGGCATATAACTAGTGTTCTCTGAGCTTCTCCAATACCAAACACAAATGCTCCTTATGCTCTTATTCGTTCTTCGAGTAAACCAAAATATCATCAATGAACACCACGACGAACTTATCCAAAAACTCCATAAACACGTTGTTCAACATGTTCATGAAATAGGCAGGTGCGTTAGTCAGACCAAAAGTCATAACGGTGTACTCGTACACCCCATACCTGGTGGTAAAAGCTGTCTTAGGTATATCCTGCTCTCAAATCTTCAACTGATGGTATCCTGATCGCAAATCGATCTTGGAAAATACCTTAGCTCCTTGCAATCGGTCAAATAGATCAATGGATCATCGGCAGTGGGTACTTGTTCTTGATTGTTACTGCATTCAATCCTCGATAATCAACAACAATCCTCAATGACCCGTCCTTCTTCTCCACTAGAAGTACTGGTTATCCCCAAGGCGAAGAACTTGGGCAAATGTATCATTTATCCAGTAACTCCTTAATCGGACTCTTAATCTCCTCCACATTAACGTGGTTCACCTGTCCCCTATTGAAAGGGTTCGGCTTCTTCCCCGAGCTTCCATTACCATTTCTGTTCTGGCCTTCGAGACATTCATTGGCGTAATGTCCGGTCTTCTGACATTTAAAGCAAGTGACTTGGCTCAAATCTTTCTTGGCTGGGGTTGATGGGTTGGTACGGTTCTGGCCATTGCTTCCTCCATTCCCATTACCATTCTTGGGACCATTATGATTATGTGAACTACCTCCTCCATGGGCATGCGTAAATTGTCCTCCCAACTTTGGGGTAAAACATGGCTTTTGATGAGCTCCAGAATTGTACTTCCCTTGTCCATACTTCCTCTTGCGGTTCTCAATCTGTTGCTGCTTCCCTTCAATCATGAGAGCTCTATCTACCAACTCCTGGTAGTTATTGAAACCTGCTACCATCAACTGCATTCTCAGCTCATCATTTAGTCCTTCCAGAAACTTCCCTTGCTTGGCTGCATCTGTAGCAACGTCATCTGGGGCATAACGTGCTAGCTTACTAAGGTCTTCCACATACTGGCCAACTATACGTCCTCCCTGGCTTAAGTTGTGAAACTCCCGCTTCTTCATGGCCATAGCTCCTTCTGAAACATGGGCAGTGCGGAAAGCCTGCTGAAACTGATCCCATGTGACAGTGTCTACTGGATAGGTGGCTGTGAAATTCTCCCACCATGATGTTGTGGGTCCATCAAGCTGATGTGCGGCAAATCACACCTTCTCCACATCTGTGCATCCTGTAGTGGTCAACTCCCTGGCTGTCTTGCAAAGCCAATTATCTGCAACAATCGGCTCGGTGCTATTGGAAAACACCGGCGGATTCAGCCTAAGAAGACGGGTTAAGTGATCAACAGGTGGTGGCGGTGGCGGGTTGTTGTTGTTGTTGTTGTTCCCCTAATTCTGATTCTGGACTAACAACTGCATCAAGGCATTCTGCTGCTGGATCAACTGGGTGAGCTCCGGTGGGAAAGCAAATCCATTGTCACGTCTCGAAGGCATTTGAGGGTTTAGAAAATATGAGAATACAGAATAGAATGAGGTCTAGAGGAAAAAACACTACCCATATGCACATGAGACAAAATTGCAATCAAAATCACTTCAATCAATTCAAACAAGGGCATACAACGGTCTAACTATCGTTACAAAAGTGCTCGGACTATACTAGATACATGGGTGGATACTACTACTGTTATGGTGGTCGACTAGAAAAACTGCTCCGATGAAGACTCCATGATATCTGCTCCAGGTTCATCAACATAGTCATCATCACTATCATCTGGGTCCGAGTCAGTGTCATCAATGATGATGTAGTTCTCTGGACAAGTGCAATCTTCGTCTTCTCCAGTTGCGAGAAATCCCATGAATACCTTTAGCTTCTTCTTCAGATCATCGCTCTTCTCCACTAGTGTTGCTATTTCCTCCTCATATCCATCACGTGTAGACTTGAGTTCCTCCTCCAGTTGCGTGATCTTGGGCATGGCCTTCTTTAGATCCATCATGCCTGCGCACATCTGATTCTCCTGGCGTCAAATGTGCTAGTTTAACTCCTGGATGAAAGCTGCAATTGATCTGTCCTTCCTGGTGCTGATCATCTCCCATTGCTCATCTCGGTGCCCACAAATCTGGTAGGTAGTATCTTTAAGCTCCTTGTGGTAAACTTCTCCAATATGTCCCATAGTGATGTGGGCTGCCATGCTCTTTCCTAGACTCCAGGTTGGTGCATCAAAGGAAAACTCTATGGGCTCAGTGACGGGCATGAACGTCCTTCCTGGAACTTGAACTTGAATCATCCAACGCTCCTCTTCAGGTAAAGTGGCCTTGTAGGTCCCGGTGAAACTTGGTACTCCGATCTTCAGGTACTTGGTGACTTCCTTCAGGTGTCGTCCAAAGGGTGTATCTTCATCCGACTGCATGAACTTGTTCCTTGCATCCGCCATCCTAAAAGAGAGTAGAAAAGATGAGGAGTTCAAATGAGAAGAGAGAGTGGTGATCTAGGGCTTTAGCTTAGTGGTCGTGTTCTACAGTCAGCGTGTGCTCTGATACCATCTTGTAGCGACCAGACCTCAAACAGTCTGATCTTTATGCATCAGTGTCATCCCTGGATCAGTAATGCTGACACACACAGTACTTGAAGGATTTATAACAGAGTACCAATCACACACTTATTACATCGAATGTCTAAAAAGAGAACTTATTACAATAAATATGGCTTAAGGCCATCTAATAACGATAACAGCGGAAGGCTTGGAAGATAAGTGAGTCCATCAACTCCAACGGCATCACTGAGTATAGGACCATGATCCTAAGGCATCTTACTCGTTGTCTGAAAAGTCTGCAACATGAACGTTGCAGCCCGAAAACGGGCCAGCACATGGAATATGCTGGCAATGTAACACATAGAGAGTAATGAAAGAATAATGCTATTCTACATGCATATATGGCTGGTGGAAAAGCTCTATGGTTACAGTTTTGCATAAAGCCAATTTTTCCCTACTACAAAGGAATAAATTTTATTTAACTATCATGGTGGTTGTTAAACATTGAGAATGGTTGACAGCATTCTCAATCCCAATTAAGTAACATCATCATTAAACAAACCCAACAATATTAATTAAAGTAACATGATGAGATTCACATGATAATCCAAGTACTAGATACTCAAAACGTCCATAACCGGGGACACGGCTAATCATGATTAGTTTGTACACTCTGCAGAGGTTGCGCACTTTTCCCCACAAGACTCGATCTCCTCCGTTTGTTTTCTCGCACTACCTTGTGTTTGAGAAACGGATGACCAAGACATAGTCTTTCAGAAGCGCTAGCACCTTACAATTGGGTAGAACGTACCACCTACATCCCCTACATCTGCTAGTCTACCACTGTAAGAGTTCGCACAACTTAATCAACTATGCTAGAGCCCATAATAGCATGTGGCTGCACACGGAAGTTTATAGCACGAATAATCTTATGATCCCTTTGAGCCTGGGTGGCGGTCCAAAAACAAACAGGCAATCCTGGAATACCCAAGTGCCTCAATCCACCCAGATGTATATTAGAGTTGCCACCTTAAATAAACCATTAATTAACAATCTCACATCTGCCATGGATATTCACTCACCCAATCCACGTCTACTAGCATAGCATGGCATAATAAGCAAATGTAGAAGTAACTCCCTAGGGTTTGATAATAAAACTGGTAATGGGTACTACCTCATCTACTTCCCAAAACCCACATATTAATCAGATCCTAATCATGCAACTGTTTGAGGATTGTTCTAATGCATAAAAACAGGGTATGAAAGGGATATGATCAAAGTGTTACTTGCCTTGCTGATGATCCGCGAAACCTAGGGATTCGAAGTAGCAAGCGACGCAATCCAGGTACTCTATCACAAGCAAACAAACAAACAAGCATACAATAAGTACTCACCTAATGCACAGGTAAAACTCAAATAAGAGATGTAAGCAGAAAGTTCAACTTAAGAACTCTGGTTGGCAAAAAGAATCAAATCGAACGAAGCAACGAAAGTCAAACGGCGAAAGAAACAAGCTTCGTTTACTAATCTAGACCTAAGTCAAATTTTATAGTAGCAAAAACTTGTTTGAGTAGATTATTCGAAAAGAGGGTTTTGAGAAGAAACTCTAGGCGCTTGAATCGCCTGATTCCGATAAACGAGCGAAAAGTTAAACTAAAACGAAAATCGGATCAGAAATGGCGATTGGGAAATCGCAGAATAAATCCGGAAAAAAGAAAAACGACGAATAGATTAACGAACGAACGTTCGTTATCTGGATCTAAACGATGAACGCGTCCGTTAAAATGAACGAACGAGTGAACGCTCGCTAATTAACCTAAACCGGAAAAAAACCGATCTAATAAAAAAAGGGGATTTTTGCATTCGTGCCCCTAGTTGGGTCATGCTCGACTGATTTTCCCCTAGTTTTTCAATAATTGCGGTTTTGCCCAGCTCACTTCACTCGCCTTATGTTTTGCCCTTCCATTGCGGTTCCGACCAATGAGCAGTCGCCACGTGGCGACTCCTCATTGGTCAGAACCGCAATGGAAGGGCAAAAACACAAGGCGTGTGAGTGAGCTGGGCAAAACCGCAATTA
>NC_041383.1:133026246-133042660 GCF_002162155.2 Triticum dicoccoides | reverse complement strand
GCGGGTCCGGCGGCGGCGGCGGCTCCGACGAGGGCGGCGGTGGTTGGTGGCGACGGCGGCGGGGTCCGGCGAGGCGGCGGCGGTTGGCGGCGACGGGGGTGCTAAGGTTAGGGTTTGGGGCGGCGGCGCGGCTCGGTGGGCTAGGGGCTGGCGGCGGCGGCCCGGGGCGCTATATAAAGGCCCCCACCAGGAGAGTCCTGGCCGATCCCGGTCCGTAGTCGGTTTGGATTTTTTTTAAATAATTTTCGCGCAGAAAATCAAACGAAAGAAATACTAAACGGACTCCAAAAATCCCGAAATAAAATTTCCCCGGCTTCTAAAATCAAGCTGGTTTAGATGAACATTTGTTTGGGGCCTAAATACAATTTTGAAAAATGTGCATTTTTCCTAAATTCAAATAAAATAGCAATAAAATCCAAAATAAAATCTTACTTGATTTTTTTATTAAATCCTCAATATTTCTTTATTTTGGGAAAGTCATTTTATTCCCTCTCTCATATTTTTATAATTTAAATAATTGAAGATAAAATAAATAAAATCAAATGATCCTATTTCAAAAATTTAAGAAAACTCAAATATGAAATTTACGAAATCCCCAACTCTCCCAGTGGGTCCTTGAGTTGCGTAGAATTTCTAGGATCAAGGCAAAATGCAATAAATATGATATGCAATGATGATCTATTTTTATAACATTCCAAATTAAAAATTGGGATGTTACACCTAGATATTCTCATAACTATGCACTTTTCTATTAATTGCTCGACAGCTATTTGTTCACCCACCGTAATACTTATGCTATCTTGACAGAAGCCACTAGTGAAACCTATGGCCCCCAGGTCTATTTTCCATCATATAAGTTTCCGATCTATTTTATTTTGTAATCTTTACTTTCCAATCTATATCATAAAAATACCAAAAATATTTATCTTATTATTATCTCTATCAGATCTCACTTTTGCAAGTGCCCTGAAGGGATTGACAACCCCTTTATCGCATTGGTTGCAAGGTTCTTATTTGTTTGTGTAGGTATGAGGGATTTGCGTGTAGCCTCCTACTAGATGGATACCTTGGTTCTCAAAACTGAGGGAAATACTTACGCTACTTTGATGCATCACCCTTTCCTCTTCAAGGGAAAACCAACGCAGTGCTCAAGAGGTAGCAAGAAGGATTTGTAGCGTCGTTGCTGGGGTGGCCTACGCACAAGTCAACACATACCAAGTACCCATCACAAACTCTTATCCCTCGCATTACATTATTTGCCATTTGCCTCTCGTTTTCCTCTCTCCCACTTCACCCTTGCCGTTTTATTCGCCCTCTCTTTCCCGTTCGCCTCTTTTTCGCTTGCTTCTTGTGTGCCTGTTTGCCCTGATGGCCTTGCCTAAAAACGTTGATCCTCACGTTAGAAGGTTGGAAGATATTGAAAGCAATGTTGGAAGCTTTATGACTTTACAATTTGAGCATAATAATTTCTTTAGAAATGAGCTTAAAGAACAGAAAAGCTTTATGGAATACATGAATAAAGAGCTTGATGATATGTCTAAGGAATTTAATGGGTTGAATTCTCAGTTTGCTCGTCTTGAAAAATCAATAGCCCAAATTTCTGATAAGCAGGCCATCTTAGTTAATAAGATGGCCGCCAGACCAGAAGGGTTAGAAGGAAATAATGATGAAGATCTAAAAGTGATTGATGTGTCTCCTATTAAATCTTTGTTTTGCAATATGAATCTTGATAATGATGGCACTGGAGATGAGTCAAATTTAGTTAAAAGGCGTCCCAATGATTCAGAGTTTTTAGATCTTGATGCAAAAATTGGTAAAAGTGGGATTGAAGAGGTCAAAATGTTACATAGCAATGAACCCACTGTTTTGGATTTCAAGGAATTTAATTATGATAATTGCTCTTTAATGGATTGTATTTCCTTGTTGCAATCCGTGTTAAATTCTCCTCATGCTTATAGTCAAAATGAAGCTTTTACCAAACATATCTTTGATGCTTTAATGCAATCTAATGAAGAAAAACTTGAATTAGGAGTTTCTATCCCTAGAAAACTTTATGATGAGTGGGAGACTACTATTAAGATTAAAATTAAAGATCATGAATGCTATGCTTTGTGTGATTTGGGTGCTAGTGTTTCCACGATTCCAAAAACTTTGTGTGATGTGTTAGGTTTCCGTGAATTTGATGATTGCTCTTTAAACTTCCACCTTGCGGATTCCACTATTAAGAAACCTATGGGAAGGATTAATGATGTTCTTATTTTTGCAAATAGGAATTATGTGCCCGTAGATTTTAAGGTTCTTGATATAGATTGCAATCTTTCATGTCCTATTATTCTTGGTAGAACTTTCCTTAGAACGATTGGTGCAATTATTGATATGAAGGAAGGAAATATTAGATTCCAATTTCCATTAATGAAAGGCATGGAACACTTTCCTAGGAATAAAATCAAATTACCTTATGAATCTATTATGAGAGCCACCTATGAATTGAATACCAAAGATGGCAATACTTAGATCTATTCTCGCTTTTATGCCTAGCTAGGGGTGTTAAACGATAGCGCTTGTTGGGAGGCAACCCAATTTTATTTTTGTTCTTCACTTTTTGCTCCTATTTAGTATTAAATAATTCATATAGATTTTGTTTATATGTGGTTTTATGTTTCAATTAGTGTTTGTGCCAAGTAGAACCTATAGGATCATCTTGGGTGATAGTTAATTTGTTCTTGCTGAAAAACAAAAACTTTTGCGTGCACGAGAATAATTTTAATAAATCACAGAAACGTGATTTTTAGTTGATTCCTTCTGAATAAGATTAATAGATAAAGTTATTAGAACTTTCTATTTTGGTAGAATTTTTAAGGTTTTGGAAGTATTCGAAAGTTACAGATTACTACAGACTGTTCTGTTTTTGACGGATTCTGTTTTTCGTTTGTTGTTTGCTTATTTTGATGAAACTATGGCTAGTATCGGGGGGTATGAACCATAGAGAAGTTGGAATATATTAGGTTTAACACCAATATAAATAAAGAATGATTTCATTATAGTAACTTAAAGTGGTGGTTTGCTTTCTTGCACTAACGGAGCTCATGAGATTTTCTGTTGAGTTTTGTGTTGTGAAGTTTTCAAGTTTTGGGTAAAGATTTGATGGATTATGAAATAAGGAGTGGCAAGAGCCTAAGCTTGTGGATGACCAAGGCACCCCAAGGTAAAATTCAAGCACAACCAAAATCCTAAGTTTGGGGATGCCCCAGAAGGCATCCCTCTTTCGTCTTCGTCCATCCGTAACTTTACTTGATGCTATATTTTTATTCACCACATGATACATGTTTTGATTGGAGCATCTTTTATGATTTTAGTCTTTGCTTTTTAGTTTACCACAATCATCCTTGCTGTACACACCTTTTGGGAGAGACACACATGAATCGGAATTTATTAGAATACTCTATGTGCTTCACTTATATCTTTTGAGCTAGCCAATTTTGCTCTAATGCTTCACTTATATCTTTTTAGAGCACGATGGTGGTTTTATTTTGTAGAAATTGTTGATCTCTCATGCTTAACTTATATTGTTTTGAGAGTATTTTAGAACAGCATGGTATTTGCTTTGGTTATAAAATTAGTCCTAATATGATGGGCATCCAAGTTGGGTATAATCAAAACTATCATAGAAAGTGCTTTGGATACTATGATCAATTTGATACTTGATAATTGTTTTGAGATATAAAGGTGGTAATGTTAGAGTCATGCTAGTTGGGTAATTATGAAATTGATAAATACTTGTGTTAAAGTTGGCAAGTCCCATAGCATGCACGTATGGTAAAAGTTGTGTGACAAATTTGAAGCATGGGGTGTTCTTTTGATGGCCTTCCTTATGAGTGGAGGTCGGGATCGCGTGATGGTTAACTCCTACCAACCCTTCCCCTAGGAGCATGTGTAGTAGTACTTTGCTTCGAGGGCTAATAAACTTTTGCAATAAGTATATGAGTTCTTTATGACTAATGTGAGTCCATGGATTATACGCACTCTTACCCTTCCATCATTGCTAGCCTCTACGGTACCGTGCATTGCCCTTTCTCACCTTGAGAGTTGGTGCAAACTTTGCCGGTGCATCCAAACCCCGTGATACAATGTGCTCTATCACACATAAACCTCCTGACATCTTCCTCAAAACAGCCACCATACCTACCTATTATGGCATTTCCATAGCCATTCCGAGATATATTGCCATACAACTTTCCACCGTTCTATTTATTACACTACAAAAAAATAAACTTCCATGATGGTACGTGTTTGTCACAGTAGGTCACGTTTTTTGTCATGCATGTACATCCATGACGATTTTATGACAGAATCAAGATAGTCATACTTGTGCTATCATAGAAGTGTTCCATGACATTACCAAAATTATCATCACGGAAGTGTCCACTTCCATGACGATAAATCGTGTGTCATAGAAGTGCTTTCATCAAGGGTGACCGACACGTGGCTTCCACCATAACAGAACGCCGTTAAGCTATCGGGTCGGATTTTGGATCCGATAACCCGTTAACAGCCCTGACCAATGGGAAATTTCCACGTGTAAAATTCTGATTGGCCGAAGGGAACACCTGTCAGCTCGTCAGTGGGCCAGATGTCGCCCGTCCATTGGAGGAGAGATGCCTATGATATGTCGACACGTGGCTGGGCCCAATAGAGGCCCATATAGGTTAAAAAGGTCGGCCCAGTCAAAGGCCCGTAGTACTTAATCAGGTACTAGTGGGCAGCCCAATAACGACCTGCTTAATAAAGGCCCATTTACGGCCCGAAGCCAGATCTGGCCCGTTAATTGTTTGCCCAATATTTGGGCCCATTTACGCCCCGAAGCCAGATCTGGCCCGTTAATTGTTCACCCAATATTTGGGCCCATTTGCGGCCCGAAGCCAGATCTAGCCCATTAATTGTTCGCTGAATATTTGGGACCAACTACAACCCAGTGACTTTCGGCCTGTTAGAGGCCTGATGTAGACATGGGCCTATTTCAGCCCGGTGTGACTTTCGGCCTGGGAATGGCCCATGCTGCCCATGGGCCATATATGGTCTGACGGGACAACGGGCCCACTAATGGCTCGTGCTAAAGGTGGGAACAGTTAAGCCCAACGTGACTTTGGGCCTGTTAAAGGCCTATCACGTAATTCGGCCCGTTGATGCATGTACTAAGCTTTTGGCCTCTTAAAGGCCCATGATATCAGTGGGCCAACTAAGGCCCGAGATATGTTTCGACCTGGTAACGGCCCGTGAGATAACTGGGCCCAAAAAGGCCCGGTCTACATTTCGGCCTGCTGAAGGCCCATCGACGACTAGTAAAAATTGAGGCCCAACATGCATTTTGGCCTGCTAAAGGCCCGTGGTTTCATCTCAGCCGTAACAGGCCAGTACAATATTCAGCCTGTTAATGGCCCAACGCTACCTGGGCCAAACTAAGCTCTGGGTCCACAAAAGGCCGGTGTAAGTTTGTGCCTGGCGCAATGTGTGAAGCCCCCAATTTTTCGGGCCCAAAAAAGACGCAGGCCGGCCCAATTGTGGCTCGCTAAAAACCAGGCCCATTAGAGTCGAATGTTTTGGCCCGGTCGACTACATCTGATTTTTTTAGATAGCGAATGATGGTAGTAACTAGTAGGAATTAAGAACAAACCTACTCTATACAATAAAGAAATTACGGCATAGTAACTAAGAATAAACCTACACTATACAATAAAGGATTTAAGGTATATTACATCCACTAGGCATCGAAGTTCGCCGCCAATGATCATAAAGCGCAATGAAGAAGCAGATTACAAAAACTGGGCACCATTGCAGCGTAACAAAATAATACTGAACTGAGACCACTTCCAAGACAGTTCAAGAAAGGTTAGCCTTGCAGGGGAACTGCTGCGCAAGCTGCTGAGCAAGGCTATGAGACCGGCCTAGCATGTCGGTCATAGCTTCCAGGTGTAGCTGTTTAGCGATGAGGTTCTCATTGGTGTTCTCCGCAATCTTTCTTAGAGATAGGACTTCAAGTCGAAGTTGAGTTGCAGAATGCCTTTCTGCTAGAACTTGGGACTGAAGAAGTCGAACTGATTCAGACAACGGATTCTGTGAGCTTGTCTGACTGTTAGTCTCAAGTAATTTGAACACTGCATCAATACAAGACTTAGGGGTTGTCTCACTATCTTCAAGATGTTTTACCTTCTTTGCTGCAATATATGTTGGGTTTGTCTCACAGCCTTCAGCAGACTTGTGCATGCCATCAGGCATATCACCCTGAAACAAAGCAGAGAGATGACAGGTTTTGCATGTGTATAAACAAAGATGATAATTGTGCTGTCAATTCCATCCAATTTCAATTTAGAAAAATAAAGAGTAAGTTCAAAATATCAATAGCATAATGTGGCATTGTTCATAATGTGGGGAGCTTCACCACACTACTGGATTACCATGTCAACATAACAAGCATAGATGAAGGGCAAAGAAAATCATTGTATCTAATTTGGATAATGTGCATGGCATGTTGTTCATATCATCAGCCACATCAGTAAGATAAAACAGGAGATGACAAGGTGCAAACATGGGCTGCTTCACCACACATTGGATTATAGATCCACAAAAACAAGCATACATATAGGGAGTATTAAGTAATGTGCATGGTATGAATAAGGAATTTGGTTTTATAAGTAAAACTTAGAACTTACGATTCTTGCGAACATGCATTTTGGTAGAAACAACAAACTAAACAGGAGTAAACGATAGGGAGTATGAGCAAATTAAACAGCAGTTTAGGATAAAGGCTTTAGAAGGACTGAATTACATTAACAGTTAACACCGGCTTTATAATGCCCTTCTCCATGTCAAGGGAAGGATAACTCAAGAATTTCAGCACAGAATCTTCTTCATAAGCATTGCGTGTACTCTACATTTTGTAGAGAGTAATTATAGATATGATAATACTGGAAGGGATAGAGGATAATGAAGATAAGATGCAGATTGATGCTACATAATCAACTACCAATCCCTGGAAGTACAAGCGTTACAGGACAAAATGTACTGACAAGAGCAATCGACTACACTTCTGCACTGGCATTGTCTGTGTATTCTACTTGTTGGTAAGATTAAATATAGATATGATCTTTTTTAGTAAATGGTGGGCGAGGGAGATAAGATGCAGAATGCTACAAAATGAAGTAATCCCTCTTCCCATAATACAAGAGTGTTTTGAACACTGGTGTACTGTACAAAATGTTCTTATATTATGGGACGGAGGGAGTAGCTGTTAATGTAAGTACAGTGATAGACCACGTTCCGTCCTTACAAGAGGACTGCAGAGCTAAACCTCTTCAAAAGCATTGGGTTGATTCTAAATTTATGTAAGAGTCCATATGGATCTTATATGTCCACCAAATGGATGATTACGAGGCTAACATGTGCAGTGATGCTACATAATCAAACAGCTATGAAAGTAAGGATGGTCATACAGGGCAAGAAGTACTCACAAGAGCAATGCAGTGTGCAGTATAGTATCGAGATTCTGTGGTCCCTCGAGAACGAATTTTCTTCTGCTAACAGTTTTCGTACAAGTGAGACATTAAGGCAAATGCAGAAATGTAGTTCAAATTGTGATGTGATATCATAGACAGTACCTTACGCTGCAGCCGAGACCAATGTGTAACAAGATTATTCCAGTCACCATCAGATAAATGTAGCACCGGAGACTTTACAAAAATTTCGTTCAGAGGCTTGCCATCAAAGTGCGCTTGCCTCAGGTAGGAATGATACTTCATCAACGAGTGCTTGAAAAGCGCAACCAACCCTTGCTCGTCATCACAATCCAGTTTGCTCCTTGCCTATTTAAAAGAATGAAATCTTGTGTCTTCTGCCAGCAGAAACATATGCAGTAATGACCATGAATAACATTAGTACATTACTTACGCATAAGTTGTGGAGGAAGACTGGAAATTGTTCTGTGTCTGCGGTATAATCTTTCCATGAAGGAAAGATGCGCACAAAGTTCCTAACAACAACATAAGCTTCGTCTTCTAAACTGGGAAGAAATGGAACAGGGGTCCTATTTGCTGCAATTGGGTCTCTCTCTGGTTCGAAAAGGGATTTGACAACTGGAGTTGGTGTACTCTTTGCTGGAATGGGGGTTTTGCGTCGTACAGCTGGTGCTATGTCAACTGGCATAATCATACTGTTTGCTGCAGTTGGGGTCTGCTGAGTTGGGGCATCAGAAATAACCAGTGTAGTAGGGCTAGAGTCTGCTAGAGTTGGGGTGTTTTGTGGGTCAGTGATATTGCAACTACACCTAATGTGCTATTTGATTTATCAGGTGCCACTACCTTTTCCAAATACTTTGCTTGTGCTCCTCCACGATCAGCAATCACCCTCTTCTTTTTGAAAGTCTAATACACAAGAACAACAGTTGAATGGATAAATATGGTATGATGACAGATGGAATATGTACTAAAAATGGATAGGCAGAGCGTATTCACATACACGATGTGTAAACTAAGCTAATGGCAGTTCAACAAAGTAGAAGCAATCCAAAGCATCAGTTGCAAGATATGTGCGAGCAATGTAACCTTGGAAAGTTAGAGCGAGTACCTTGATCGGTGAATAAGATAGGCTATCTTCCTCTGACTCCTCCACTAGGGAGCTACATTGACTTAGGTCTTCCTCTAGCTCAGAATCACTGTTAGGATCATATTCTGAGCATGAATCTGTAGGTGGAGAGCATTTGCATTGAATTGCATCTAGACTTGATTTCAGTCCCTTAATGCCAAGTTTGACAGCCATGGCATTGTTTTGCTTTATTCTTTTCATGCGCGCAAGCTCATAATCATTATGATGCTGTTCAGAATCTGAGATTCATGAAAACATAAAAAGTAGTCATATTATCTATGGAATGCATTGCGGATTCAACTCGAAGAGTGTCTCCCTATAAACCCCTGCATATGCAAAGTTCACCCCCCAACCGTGCTGACCAGACCACACACAGAAATACAAACCCCTTATGTCTCTATATCAGGCATGCACACATTTTAAAACTGAAGTAGGAACATTAGAATCATACGAAATTTGTATTTGAACAAATAAACATTGACAACAAATAGACAAGGCAAGCATAGATGTAGTGTATCAATCATTTACTTGTGAGCTTACTAGGACAAGTATGCAGAATTGTAACTGCAGTAAGAGACTGTCCAAAATCTGAATGAATAAGTTTGTCTAGCACTTATTGTTTGCAACTAATCGACGTGAATAATTGATATTATATCGAATGAGTAAGAAAGACAAGTAAAATTGTCAACAAACCTAGCTTGTAGTAGTAATCTGGGTCAATGCCACTACGACCAACAACCCAAAATGACTAGTGTCTGTTCCGAGGGCCGTAATTTTGAAAACCCTGTGAACTTTAGAGGTACTAAAGGTTACGGAAATACACCTGAACCATCAAGAGCACTGATCACACAACAAACCCTAATGATAGACCTGCCTAATGAGTAATGAATCAATTAGAAAATGGGTGATGAGGAGTGGCTGCTGAGTGTTGAGGATGTATCTCAGGATAAATCGGGTTGGCTTGGTGGGTTCTGCACGCCTGAGCCCTGAATGGTCTGGGAAGGTAGGCACGGCGGCGCGCCCGGACAGCGGTGACACTGTTGGGCGAGCGGCTCCTGGCCTCCTGTTAGTCCGGCGTCTCCTCCTAGAGTATGTCGTCCGGGGACGGCAAGTCGCCGGCAAGGCAGACGGCTGGGGGCGAGTAGAGATTGGAAGCGCGCAGTAGAACAGAGGGGAATCGGGGCCTGGGATGACCCAAAATCCTAGGGTGGGCTGGCCCACTGGGCACCCTATAGAGATACACATCCGAGCGACAAACATGCATTTTCGAAACTAATTTAGGAACATTTAGTTGACCAATTAAACAACTCTGCTTTAATAATATCAGATTCGTATTTGAACAACTATGCTTGTTTAGCTTGATGGGTGGAGCAGTGTTATTATGACACGAAGCACGTATTCTGATCGTATAGTGATCATAAAAGGGGGAAACTCTAAGTATATTTTCTTTAGCAAAAGAGGGTTTCCCCTCCGATTTCTATTAAAGAAACCACCACGGAACCAACATGATCAATTAAACCCTAAGCATGATCAATTAAACCGTATTATGGCTATGCCATGGCAGATTTGAAGTTGCAAACTAGAGAAATGATATTTAGCATCCATTGTTTGCTTCGAACTAAGAAGAAAATTCTAAGAGCTGAAAAGAAAGTAGAGAAACCAAGTTAAGATCTATTTTCTAGTTGAGATCAAAAAGTTGAGGAGATATGAAGTACCACCTCTCTTGCGGCGCCGTGTAGGCATCGGGGGTGCGATGGCTGTTGGTGGCGTTCAAGCAGATCTGCAACGGTAGACGGGTGCATCGTGGGATAAGTCTCGTTGTGGTGGAAGAGAAGGTCGTGTGAGCGGCCCCAGCAAAGAGGACGACGGCGCCGATGAAGCAAGAGGACGCGATGCAAGGCTATTGGTCCGTCGCCGTGGATGAGAAACGGCCATCTCTAGCAGTGGACGACGCGGTCTTGGTAGGCGCTCCGGCATGGTGGAGGATGGTGGCGATGGATGTGGTGGAGGACGGCGGCGATGGATGGGGTGGCGGACGGAGGCTGGTGTGGGGATGGGGTGTTCTAGCGCGGACGATGTATGAATGGGAAAATGGAGGGAGAGGTACGGGGAACCATGTTGGGATGCGCCTATCTGAAATACGGGAAAGTTACGAACTTAGCCCCCATTTAAAATTTGGACGTCTCGTCGGTTGGGGATAGGACGGTAATCTCACATCTCGCCAATATTTGCCCAGAGCGATTTCGAGCGAGGAGAGCGTGGTTGGCACACATGGTTGGCTCCCACGGTGTATAAACGGGGCTGACAGGTAGGGCGGTTGTGTCACGTCTGAGTGAAGTTACAAACCTGCCCCTATTGAAAGTATTTGCCTACATCGATTTCAGTCGAGTCGAGTTTGTTTTGCCGCCCATCATGTATGAATGGGGAATGGAGGGAGAAACAGCAGTCTTTCGGACAAGCTTGAATCAAATGTGTTTTGCCGCCCATGTTTGACGCCCACCGTGTCGGAATGGGCTTAGAGGCGGTCGTGTCACGTCTAATTGAAGTTACTAACCTACCCCTATTTAGAGAAGTGGAAATCGGGCCGATGGATTGTCCGTGTAATGGGTAGACAGTAATTTCCATCTCCCAAACACTTGGCTTCGGGCAGCCGACGTGGGAGTGGACATTTTGCTGCTTCTTTCGAATTTTGGGACAATAAGCATCCACGTTTACCCTGGCAACTAAATTCAAATCCATTTTGTATTCCTATATGAATCTTTATAAATCATTCTATGTGTTTTTATACATATTCAAAAGGACGACAAAGATGTATTCCACTGTCAAATATGAATATGGTTTACAAATGCCGATACTCAAATTCAGAAGCTAGAATCTAGTTTAAGGTGAATTCGAATATTTGGAACACTTCATGTCCAACTCAAATGTCACACGCAGCATAATGTGTACTCCCATTTAGATATGTACACAAGCGATGTATCAAGATTCCAATACCGAGTCAATCAACCAAGAATGTACAGAACTAACAGACATCTAAAAACTTATAGAGTATATGGATCAATAATATCAACTAACATACATAAGCCAGGCCGCTCTACTTTTTTTGGCTACAACAGCATCTTTTTTTAGCCAGCATCTTGGCCCTTTCTGATGCATGCCACTTATGGTCCATCTATACTACTACTATTGCTGAATGCACATTTAGCCCGATTGGCATATTTGTAGGTCTGGCACAGCAATCCAAATGAAATGTCTCTGAGTCTTATCAATTAATACAGACTTGTGCTCAAATAAAATTACAAACCAAAAAACAATAAAAAAACAATTATTACATGATCTCTAAAACAAATGGTTTGATTGATTACATGAACAGACAACACAAAGGTTATTCAACTATGGAAAGAAAATTTCACCTATGATTTACCAAGTAGGAATTTAATTTCCTTTTTCCTTCAGGACCTTAACAATCTGGTCAGTCTCAGCTTGCTTCGTTTTGAAATCCACCAAATATTTAATGGTTGTCTTGAGTACTGCTTGTCATTGTGTTGTTTGCTTCGTCAACATGTCAACTTCATCTCTAAGTGCAGAAGCAGAATCTCTTTCTACCACTAGTTTAGCCTCTAGAGCATCAGCAGTTGGCAATTCATAATGCATGATTGGGTCGGTGCCACTGTTGTGGGATGATGCAACATCCATGGGGACCTCGCTCTTTGATCTTGGGCTAACTTGTTTTGCCATTAAAGTTCCGATTGGATTCCGAAAAGTTGAGGTTAGCAAAACATCTCAACTGGGAGTTATAACAGCAAACCAGTTAAACAAACAAGGAATTAAAGAGTTTCAATTGGATGCTGAATACTAGTTATTAACATCATTGTAACTCGTTGTTGTAGCAGCAAAGCAGTTAAACAAACAAGTAGATATTTAAGTTAAGGCAAACAGGTAATTCTTAACAGTAAGTATCAAACACATAGATAGGCGCAGTCTACAATATGATTAACAGGCTGTGGCATTATGTAATCAGTAGCAAACTAAATTAAGCCAAGCAATGTAATTGAAATTTTTTGCAATAAGTGGCTAACTAAAATTCCGAGAAGCAGGTAACTAAACTTACGCTAGTTCTTTGTACAGGCACACTACAACTTCTTTTTCGCTTACAAGGTTGTACGAAGGATCCCATGGCATCAATTGCTTGGTTACGTAGTCCCAATACTTCTTTATTCCCATGCTGCATTGGTAAGTCGAATGGTTAATCTGGTAAGATGGTGCATCCTTGATATGTTATATGAGGACGTGTAGTCAGACTAGTTGTAGCCACACACATCACACTGGCTTTTACTGTATATTTCATGCGATTACTTTTGGCATATCGAGATCTAAGCAATCTACAATAGGATGAAAAGACTGGCATCCTTCACATTATTGGCGAACTCAGTTCATAGAAACAAGCAATTCAACCATTCTATGGGTAAATCAAAAGCGCCACTGGAATATTTTTCACTATCCAATCATACACACAAAAAGGGGCGACGCCACCATAGGGGCTCGTATGGGTGGCCGCCTCAGATGGCTGGAAAGTGTCCACCTTGTTTGAGTCGTCCAGGTTGGCCCATGCTAGTTTTGTTCGTCCCAACGCACGGGTAGGCAATGTAAAAAATGAAGAAAAATGTTTCAATTTGGATGGGCCAATAACATAAGTGCAAGGCAGGCCCTATAGCAGGCTCGCGGCCCAAACGAGCGCCTCCCATATTGATCGACAACAGGAAAAATCCCAATTCATTCGCTCCAGTCTCCAGTCTGGTTTGCTCCTAACCTAGCCTCCGCTGGATAGACCGACACAGCACTTCCTCGCGCCCTCATTGAAGGGCAGTCGCCGGGCTTCAAGCGAATGGAAGGGCAAGAAGATGAAGATCCAACCCTGGGTGTAGCCTACGTGGGAGGTAGTGGCGGCAGCACGGGCATGGCATCGAGCTTGCGCAAACGGACAGTCCCAGCTTGCAAGAGTAGCATGCGCAACAAGCAGGTAGATCACATCGCTAATTATATCTAATTCACCTCTTCAATTTCTGGCCAATAGTTAAACCTGACGGTGTTGTAAAACTGCTTGTATGTAGGGATGAGAAAATGAAACCAATTTCTACTTATTTTCTAACCCCCAATCAATATTGAACTGACCGAATCTAATGTATCTAATCAAGTTTCCAGTGCAAACATACAAGCTCATGTTGTTCTTGAGCCTGAAGTGTCTAATGAACAGACTGCTAATAAAGGATTTGATGCAAACATTTTACATGCTCCTGGTGATGAACATATAGTGTCTAATGAGGGATCTAATGCAAACATTTTGCAAGCTCATTGAAGGATTTAGTGTCTAATGATGATCTACTATCTTGAGAGAGATAGATATTTGCAGGCATTGATGACAAGCAAATTATAGTGCATTTTCATAGCTTGAGGAAACATCGAGGCCATCTACCAGAAAGTCCCCGTATCATGACAACATAGCATAAATACTTTTCTAATCTGTTGTACGAAACTATTGGTATTTTTGTGTAGGATAGATATATTGATATGCAGTTTGCGCACTGCTTATAGGTGCAATTACACTTTGATATTTTCAGCCAGAGAACGAATAATTCAAGCTGGTACATACCATGTTTGTAGTCCTTGTACACCATGATGCATTTTGTGTTTTTTGGTGCTTGCATCATTTAGTGTTTATAATCTGAACTACTTTGTATCATTAGCTGGTTTTCAAAGTGCATGTAGCTTTACATTTTTCAAGTTATGTTGATTTCCGGAGTGCAAGTGCCTTCGTATTTTTAAGTTAAATGTTCGCCCCTGGTAACTTGAATTCGTGGATCAGCCACTGCACACAAATCATACATGATTGCCAGTACGAATTAAATGAAATGCAGGGACTTACGCTAGCTCGTTGTACAGGCTCGCTACAGCTCTGCTTGCGCTTGTGATGTTCCATGTATAAGTCCATGTTACCACTTGCTTGGATGTGCAGGCCTTGTGCTCCTTGCATCCCCCTCTGCATTTTTGACACGGCGAATGGTTGATCAAATAAGAGGAATCGACCTTGATGTTGTACCGGAGGACAGATACTTACAAGGTTATACGGGTGTGCAGGATGTGTACCAGATCCCGTAGCGCCGTCATGCTTCGCTAAAAAATGGATTTGCTTGTTTCTGATGATATCTGTAGAAGAAATAAGAGTTAAAGTCAGAGTTGCATAGGCATGTAAGCTAAGAGAGCAGTGAAAGGATATCCAAACATCGTCGGAACAGTGCACAAGGGAGTGATGTGTGGATACCTAGTTCGGGCCGGCATTTGGGCATGCTCGCCTAGCTAGAGTGCGGGTCACTTCAAAGTCGTTGAGGGTGATGCGATGGCGTTGGCTGGCCGCGCACAGATGCAAATCTTGAGTGGCAGCGGAGCGCTACGATGCGGTGGACGAGACCATTGGTGAAGCCCCAACGGCCTCGGGGGGCGGAGGTGCGATGATGTGCTCGGTGAAGTAGCCCCGGTGAGCTAGGAGATGGCGTCGGTGAAACGCACCTGATGCGGCGGAACTCGGTGTCTATGAGGCACGTCGGTTGTAGCAGCCGACGTGGTCGGTGGACCACCTGGTGCGGTGGACGAGGGCGTAGATGAGGTAGCTCCGGTGCGGTGGTGAAGCGTGACCGTCGTCTTCGTCGTCGTCCTCCAGCACAGAGGTGGGGAAAGAGACGAGACGAGGGGCAATTCGAACTTTGCTTGGGTTGGCGGCGAATTAGGGATTTGAGCAATCTGGGCGCGGAAGGGGACGGTGGAGAAGAGAGATTTTGCAGGGCTGGAATTGGGGCCGTCAGATATTTCAATCTGAAACGTGGAAGCGCGAACTTATTTTGTCGTCGTCCTTTTTGGGAGGGGGATGGCGTGGGGGTGGGGGGATTTGGGGAGGGAGGGGGGTGGGTGGCTGGGTGCTATGAGTCCATCCAACACACGCAACCACCCCGACAGGACTATGATTTGGTGCCTTAAGGAACCTGCCTTTGTGTCCATGACATGTGGGCCCAACAGGTGGCTGGCCCACATGTCAGTGACCCAAAGGCAGGTGCCTTTAAGGCACCAAAGCAGCGTCCACCCCGACATGACCCTGGTCTGCCTGGTGCACCTACATTTGAGAATACAAACGAATCTTCTTTCATTTGCAAACGAATCTGTATGTATTACCATGCCTATGTTTTCCTTGCAATAATTAGTCATTCGAAACGAGATACTCCCTCCGTTCACTTTTGTAAGTCGTTTCAGACAACTTAAAATGAACTGTTTTGCACATTGTCTGAAATGTCTTCAAGGTCTTATAAAAGTGAACATAGGGAGTACTATAAATTAATTAATGAGGAGTTATTTGAAAAAAATCGAAACGGTATCCACGCTAACGTGGATTAGAGTGTGTGTCACATAATTAGTTATTTGAATTAGAGTGTGTGTCACGTAGCGATCTCCAATTCTAACGTGGATTTTGCATTTCACTGTATCCACACTACTTTTTTAATACAAATTCATATGTATATGATGAACACCATGGTAGTGAGAAAACTTTTGGATGGATTCAAACATATGACCTACAAAAAAGCACAACAAATTGAGCCAATGTCAACTTTTCGAAACTTAGTATGGCACGAATTCAAAATAATTACCCGTATGCATGGTCCTCGGTTCAAATCTTACAATGTACACCAAATTGAAACATCGATATTAAGTCTCGTACTATGTACATTCAAATGTT
>NC_041383.1:133003185-133025905 GCF_002162155.2 Triticum dicoccoides | reverse complement strand
GGTCAATCTTCTTCTCCTAACCACCTTAGGAAGCTCTCGGTTTCCAACACACGTTCATTCTTTCTCTCCATGTTCCGATCTCTAAGTCTCTCAACTACACAACCCCTTTTTCCACTCTATTACCAAATGTATTTACCTCACACACCCGCCATTGCACCCCATGTTGAGCTCTCTCTCTCTCTCTCTCTCTCTCTCCCCTCTCCCTCTCACCCTCTCGCGCTAAATACATGCATTGCTTATCTAGCCCCCCCCCTCAACCTCTCGTGTGCATGCACGCACGTTGTATATTTAGGTCACTCCCTCGAGACTGTCTCATTCTTTCTTCTGCATGGCAGGCCACACTCGCTCAATCTCGCTCTCTTTATCTGAGTCTCGTTTAACCTCGTTTTCCTTCACACACAAATGATATATCTCCCTGTTCGGGCCTTGATCGACACATTCTATACTCTCTCATGAAAATTGTCTATCTAGGTCAGTCCATCCAAGCCGCCGCCACTCTTTCGACCTCATGGTGGGCCACGCTCACTAATCTCTCTCTCTCTCTCTCTCTGTATGTCTCGATTGACCTCGCTCTTTCTCGGACAAAAACGATATATCACCATGTTTGATCCCAATTCGACCTATTCACATTGTATACTCTCTCACGCACATTGTCTATCTAGGTCACTCTCTCCAACCCATCTCACTCTCTCGATCGCACGGCGACCCTATGTGATCGGTTGACCTTGATTCCTCCCACGCACAAAATATATCTACACGTCTGTGACTGGATCATCTCTCAAGCTCTATCTTACAGCCCTCACCCTTGCCAAAAGCTCAATCGGACAATATCTCTCCAGAGCATATATATTTGTTCAATGAATGTCGGACCACACTCACTTTGTCTCTCTATCTATATGTCTCTCGATTGACCTCGCTTTCTCACACCGTATCTTCCACGCATTGAAGCTACTACCTATCCATCCCTCACAAAGCCGGAGCTATTTACATTGCGAGGGGCACTCCAACCTTGGATTAATTTGTGTAGGCATTTATTCTGGTCGGTTTAGATTATATTTTCATAGCATTCGGCCCACAACTACTCCAAACACCGTTGCAACCCACGTAACTCCCCTAGTTGATTTCCCTCTGGCTCGGTCATCGCTCTCTCGCACGTCCTTTCTCGCCTTCAACGTCGCACCATGGTATTATTGAAAAACTATGTTGTTCTCTTTAATTATTATAAATAAGCTACAAAACTACACACCGATAGTCCACTTGGAATGGAACAAATTTCTACCCACAAATTAAAGTGCTACAAACTGCACACCGAGGGGCCCACATGTCATGAAACAAATTTGGACCCATATACAAATTAAAAAATAAAGGATGAGGATCGAACATGCGACTAGGCCTTCAAGACGCATGTCAAT
The DNA here is from genome assembly GCF_002162155.2 of Triticum dicoccoides. Taxonomy (NCBI): domain Eukaryota; kingdom Viridiplantae; phylum Streptophyta; class Magnoliopsida; order Poales; family Poaceae; genus Triticum; species Triticum dicoccoides. Next base: position 133,024,493 of record NC_041383.1, on the reverse strand, counting down.
AGGCAACATAAGTAGAACAACAATGTTTGTTGTACCCTCCTTTGTTCACATAATGTTTTATATTACCACAGCCTAATTAATGGATAACATGTAATATTATTTTTAGTACTATTCGCCTTCACTTACTGGTGGGTTCCATGTGTGCTCTCTCTCTCTCCTCCCCTTCTGCGTTTAGACGCACGGGCAAACACGAAGAACTCGCGAGCGATGTTGCCGTTGACCATATCTGGACGCGTTCACAAGTCACGGCACCAGTTTCACGTACTAGCAGCACTAGTCAGCGCATGTTAATTTGGAAGTATATTAAGTGCATGCAGATATTAAGTACTAGGATATTATTTGCATGTTATTATGTGATTAGCACTATTTTTCGCATGAAATTAACTGCACGCTAAATGTGTTGAGCGCTCAACATTGAAGCAGTCTAGGTCGTTGGATGACAAGGAATACATGTGGCTTGATGATGTTTTATATTTAATTTGATACGGCTCTAGCAGAACATTCAATCGATCAAACCATAGATTTCGTTCAGTCTGACTCCGACTTTAAATTATACGACGATCGATATAAAATAAACGGAAATGATAAACATTCGGATTTTAAGCATGGCAATCCGAATGTTTTTCATGGAAAATTTAGATTACGCGGCTGTGGCGGGGGCGTGTCGCGGTGGGAAGCGGCTCCTCTGCCATGCTTTGTGTGTCGTCGGGCCACTGACCGACAGCGACGATGGCGTCTTGCGCCGTTGTTGGCATACTCCTGGACGTTGGCCTAGCTTCAAGGAAGGCCAAAATGTTTTGCACTTCGCAGCGAGTCAACTGGCGGGAGGAGGCGATTCGTATTGGTGCAAGGAAGCGGTCGATAGCGGCCATCCATGCCACTAAGGGGGGCACTGGCACCCACGCGGGGACAGGCGCTGTCAACGGCGCGGCAAAGACATTCATGTGCACGGGCACCAGCAAGGGCGCGCACGTCAGTGCATGCGCAGGCGCATGCGCTGGCAGGTGCACGGGCACCGGCACGGGCATGCGTGTTAGTGCACGCGCAGGCGCATGCGCTGGAAGGTGCACGGGCGCGTGAAAGTCGGCGGGGACCTCATGGAACCCCGTGGCATCAAGCTCGATGACAATGTGCGGCTCCCAGCCCATCAATACCACGGGGATGGGCGCTGGCGCAGTCGGGGCGACGAGAGCCGGAACAGGAGTGGACACAGGCGCATCATCTTCCTGCAAGGCCAGCTCAAGCTCGTCCCAAAGCGCCTTATGTTCTTGAGACTCCGGCTGGGTGTCTTCCTCAGGAAACTGGAACACTAAGGGCAGACCATCGTGATGCGGCATGGCGTACGTTTAGGTCAGGCTGGTTGGAGGTAGACGACAGGAGAATCGGAGAGGAAGAGAGAAGATTGTAGCGATACCGCGTAGTGCGGGGTTGATTTTAAACTGCGGCACCGGCAACGTTAAAAGTGGGAGCAGTTGGGACGACGATGGGCGGCGGAGCCTGGTCAAAGGGCTCGCCTCCCAGTGAGTTTGCATGGCGGTCTGCTCACATGCCTCCCTGACAGCCGGCGCAGCGGTCTGCCTGCACACCTCCCATCGACTCACACGCTTGCTGGGACAGCACCTGCCGATGAGAAGTGGGGACTCCTGGCGGCACGTAAACGCCCATGGTTTCAATAGTGAAAGCGTTCGCCTTAACGTGACAGGTCTTTGTTCCAAAATACCTTGGCTCTTCATTTGTGCAACTTGTCATAAGCAGCTTGTCCCGAATTGAAGAAAAAACTTACGAAGTAATATTTGTGCCATATCACGTGACCATGCTCAGTTTCAAGAATTTATGCCCACTTTTGGATTTTCTGAAATTTAAGATCCAGGATTCGAAACAATATCATTACCTGCATCATGCAATAAATTTTCAAGCCATACATCTGTTTTGTTGTATTTCTTAAGAAAGGATTTGGTCAAACATTTTGCTTAGTTAGACTTCAGACAAGTTATATATGCAAAGTAAAAGGATAATCCCTCTGTACTAGTGCATTGCCTGATATATTAACTCAAGTACTAGGCACGAACAAATGGGCTCAATTCTATGCTCATCCTGGTGTAGTAGTAGTAGTACTAGGCAATGCAGTTGACGGGTGACCTTGACGATCGGCGACCGAGGGAATTGAACCGTGCTCGGCACGGTAGGTAACGTTGTCTAGTTACTAAAGCATCCCTCTGTTGTTCATCGGTAGTCATTATGGACCGGGGACAAGAGGGGAATTTCCTAGGGCTGGAATTCTGGCCACCAGATATTTTGACTTGAAACGCTGAGGCTCGACTGGTTGGGGTTGCCTAATGTGCGTACCACGCACACCACTGAAGGACACGAGCCCTTTTTTTATTTTTTATTTTTGTAGGATCAACATGAGCCAAGGTCTGGCTGGTACGCTGTTGGGTCCTACCATTCGAGAATACGAAAGGAACCTTTTAAATTGCCGAACGAATCTATGTGTATTACAATACCCATATTTTCCTTGCAAATACTAATCTCAACGTGGTAATTGATTTATGACGAGTTGTTGAATTAGAGTGTGTTTGTGATATAGTGATATCAATGTAGATTTCACATTTCATGGTATCCCTAGTAAGTTTTCCAATGCAAATTCAAATTTAAAAGATGAACAATATGGAGGTGAGAAAACTTTGTATGTATCAAGCATATGACCACACATACACACACAGAGACACACATGCATGAACACAACAACAATCCAATAAGTATAGTGCATCTATTTTTCCAAACCATGCATGTATGACACGAATTCAAAAATACTCCTTCTATTCCTAAATATTAGTCTTTTAGAGAGTTCAACAAGTGACTACATACAGAGCAAAATGAGTGAATCTAGACTCTAAAATATGTCTATATACATCTGTATGTGCCAGTCCATTTGAAACCTCTAAAAGGACTAATATTTAGGAACGAAGGGAGTAAAATGTAAGACATCCATGGTCCTCAGTTCAATATTTAAAATGAACATGAAACTGAAACATGAATATTAAGTCTAGTACTACAGTACATGCAAATGTTGTGTTTAGGCGGAGCTATGATTGTCGGGGGTCAACCCCTCGACCTTAGATAAAATTGTGGAGCTCTGTTTAGGGTTGTTTAGATTATATTTGTCCCCACCCTCCCAACCACCGATTGGTTGTGCATCCCCCCCCACCCCTCCTCCCCGGGATAATATCATGTGCCCCCATACCTTAGATGCTATATGCCGATACGAGTTGCTTGGAGCTTGTAGATCTGAGATATAGCAGTTCACATGATGTGTCTAATTTTTTTTTTTGCAGGAAACCTTGATGAGTTTGAGAATTGCACACAATTTGTACAAAAACTACTCAGATGCCCTTGGATCCCATATCCAACGACCTCAAAGCTCATATCACCGTAGCATATCTAAGATGAAGGAGGACATCATATTCTCATGTATGTAAGAATATCATGTGCTACCACACCTTAGATGCTTTGGTGATACAAGCTCTTCGGAGCAGTTGGATTTGTGACCCAACACCTCCTCGGTGGTTCAAATGGTTTTTTGCAGAAAAGCCCCAAAAGAGTTCGGCCACTGCTTACAAGCACAAAGACTACTCACATGCCATTTGATCTCAGATCAAACGACCTCCAAGCTCGTATCACCGTAGCATCCAAGCTGCGATATCACCTTATGTTTTCTCGCACGGGAGAATATGAGGTGCTCCCGCACCATAGATTCTATGGTGATACAAGTTCACTGAGATCTAACGGCCCACAGTAGGAGGTTTGAATGTTTTTGCAATATACGACTGATAGAGTTTGGGAAATGCCCAGAAAGTACAAGTATTACTCATGTGCCATCTGATAACTGATCGTACGACCTAGATGCTCATATCACCATAGCGGGTGATAAGCACATTTCATATACATCTTTTGGCACTCAAATATGCGGTTTATTGAGATATGACCATCAATTCTTGCTGTGAAATATTGAATATTTGCATGGAAATCATATAATGAATCATTTACTAGTCATTGTGTTTCTTTTGCAGAAAAGTGCGACAAGGCACTATAATCTACAAGTTCCTGTCTAGAAAGAATTGAGGAACAAGATCACGGGCAAGAAGAGAAGAAAGAGGGACTCAAGCTTGAAGAAGATTAAAGCTTAGGGGGGCTAGCTTAAGAAGTGGAGGGATCATCTTGTGCCAAAAGAAGGAAGAAGGAGGGCCAAAGTGAAAACATTCAGATCTGATCGGAGGGGATCAAAATCCCTAGCAGCCTCCATTCCCAAAGGGAGCTGGCATCTCCATCTCTCTCCCCCTCACCACTTCTTCTCCCACCTCCGGCCGCCGCCGCGGCCAGGCCATCGTGGCGGCGCGCTTCCGCGACCTCGTTGCTCCACCATCACCCGCGCCATCCACCACCCACACCATCATCCATCCATCACAGCGCCAGCCACTAGTGCCAACCTCGCGCGACCTCTCCCTCCAGCCGGCGCGCCCGGCCAGACACACCGCCGCTGCTTCTTCTTCCCTTCTTCCCCGCTTCTCTGAATCCCTGTCTGCTGCTCCTTCTCCCCGGCGCTACTGATGTTGCTCGTCTACAACTCTCCCTGCTGCTATCCTTGTCCAAGCTCGCCTCCTCTCTGAATCCCTACTGCTGCTGCTCTTCTACTTTCCCCTACCACGCTGCTGTTCTGCTCCTTCTCCATCTCCAAACTCCAAGTTGTTGCTGCTACTCCATCTTCCTTTGCCCCGCTGCTCCTTCTCCCTCCTCTCAACTCCCCCTGCTACTGCTTCTTCTCTCTCAACCTCCTGCTGTTGCCTTCTCTCTCTCTCTCTCTGAAATTCTGTAGTATTGAGAGATGTTCAAGACTTGTAAGGTTTAGATTTGAAGAGTACATGTAAACAGCTGTTTGCTCTGTTTAGTACTTGTATAATATAGTGTTTGTTTTCTGGGATCTGACTAGTTGATGCATCTATATAAAATAAGTTCATGAATGTTATATTTGTCAACCGTGTGGTACATGTATGCTTGTCACTTGCACTGAATTTACGTAATTCCAGTTCATGTATGTGTCGTCACAGTGTCTTCCCTTTTCTGCAGAAATATATTCAGTTTTGTAGTCCATGTATTAGCTCAAGTTCTTGTTTCTTCCCACTGTTCATGTTAGATAGTTATATATATGTTCTTGTCTTTTTAATTTCCTAGCCATATGTTTTCTTGTGTTAGCATTAAATTCTTTGAGTAATATGGAAATTGCCAAAAAGAGAGTATAGAAAATCTGAATATCTCTTTGCTTATTTTGCATTTTCTTTGGCGATGATCTTCAGGAACTACCCTGTTTAGTTTAGGTTTATTTCCTTGCAATCATCATTTGTATTCTGTCACCTAGCTTTAGTCGAGCATAGTCGTCGTCGCCTAGTCCCTGAGGAGAACACGACACTCACAGTTTGGGCGTAAAAACCCCACTGTACTTTCAATTGATCATTTTGGCGCCGTTGCCGGGGACTAGCGTCGAGCGATTGTGCTAGGCTTTAGACTAGGTTTAGCTTGTTTCCTTTTTGTGCTTTATATATTTGTGATATATCTCTAGCCACTAACCCCTGTTCTAGTTAGTATCTTTTTGTCTTCTTTTCCTTTTTGCAGGTTGGATTATCCTCTCGGTTATGGCTTACTATTCAGATCATCAGGCTTATGCGAGCAACACTACAAACAACACGGAAAGTGTTTAAGAACTGATAGGTAAGATTTCCCATCGATTAGATGATTTAGCTCGACAGCGAGAAGGAGTTTTTAAGGATAGGCCTAGTTCTTACGATCCTAATTCCAGAGGCCATCCTTATGTTGCTCCTACCTGCCATATTTGTGGATTTCAGGGCCATTCGCCCGCTGAATGTCAGTGTGGTTACCCCCATCCTCCCGATTGTTATGGCATGAGCTTCGCCCCACTGCCTAGCTCATACCAAAACAATTACACACATGGGTGGCCTAAAAACCAGAATATGTCATATAGGAGCAATAACCCTGAGATCTCATCGTTTGCCTCTAGTTATCCAATGTAGGGATTCAGGTACAATGAGGAGAACCACAACTATGCTCCACAATAGATTTATTCACCTCCTACTCATATACCTCAATACCAGGAGATGTGTCCAATGGAGTTAAATGGTCCTCCATTTGGTCAACCAACAACTCCAGCACCTTTCGAGCAATCTCATGTGCAAGTGCACACACAAGATGAATTTGATGATATAGAAAGATCACATTGCTTAGTCTCGAGTTCAGTTGGAGTGCCGAGGATGATCCTATTAGGAAGGTTATACTAGATGAAATGAAGAAGATCAAGAGTGGAAAAGAGCTAGTGGAAGAAGTAAGGAAGATTGAGAAGAACATCAACGCTGGCAGCACTATTTCTTCACAACTTGAGTTGAGTGTGCCTGAGATATCCATGGTTACATGTGAGGTTCCAGCACCTTCACATTTCGTTGAGCAAGATAGCAAGTGCCTTGAGCAAGAGATACCTCAGATTGAAGAAGATGAACTAGAAGACAAGGAACAAGATGGTCAAGAGCTGCAATTCCCAAGTGATCAAGTTGAAGACTCATCATCTATTACTCCTGAAGAAGTACAAGAAGTTGCTGTAGATGAAGATGAAGAACATGAGATTCATTTGCCTATTGTCATACCAGAGCGTGATGTGTCAGGTTTACTCAATCCTCTTGATGACATGATGCCTTGTGATTTCTTTGCTACCACCTTGCATTACATGATACCATCACTTAAGATTGATTTGAAAACTCATTTGCTTGGATATGATGATATATACCCTGTTAGTGGCATTACTCTCATTTGCGATGATCATAGTTACTTTCCTCGTGCTAGTCCTATGCTTAATGAAACACATCATTTCCATGCTAGTCTTGAGCTTAATGATAAATGTCATCCTCGTGTGAGTATTGACCATGCTGATTTCTGCCATCCTAAACATGTGCTTTATAGTTATGCTTATATAATTGAATATACCATTGATGACTTGGAGGGCATCGACCGTATCACTTATAGTTGTTTGTGTGAGTCCTATTTCAGGCTTTTGCTACTGCACTGTTTACTACATGCTGACCAGGTTTGAGGTGACATTCCTTGGGATCCTGGTGGAGTCAGAGCATGGCGATGAGGAGAAGCAATGCGGCACACACGAAGAAGAGTGAAGCTGGAGCATCCATAAGGAAGGAAAAGGAGAAGAGCTGCAGTTGGTGAGGTGATCAAGCGAGTGCTACTTCATTAAGCCCGGTGAGCTGTTTCATGACCCATTCTGAATATCATAAATACATGCTGAATTCAATTGCTAGTTGGGTTGCTTGAGCCAGTTATTACTTGTTGTCAAGCTGAATCTCACCTTTGGCATTGTGCTTGATGTGAATTTGTGAACTTGATTTTTGGATGCCTTGTAAACTAGTGATCTACACCATGCATGCTTTGCTAAAATTAGTGAGAACTACTAGTTTTGAGTGCTCAAATCCCTAGTACACTAGAAAACTTCGTCATTTTCTGCATTTACTATGATACACCTAGATCACCATGTTTAGATGCTGAATTTGTGCCAAGTGTGTTCCCATTGAGAGCAATCACCTAACCACTATGGATTAGCATGCTATGTTCCCTGGATCGGTAGCATGTGAACCAGACATGGAGAAGTGATGATTCCTGTTTTTGTTCTTATGTGTTGTTCATTTAAGATAAGTAATAATGAATAAATAAGTCTGGCTACCTACAGTAGCATGTCATGTTCCCGGGATCGGTGGCATGTGAAATCAGGTTAGCTTGGGCAGTAATTAATAATTATAGAAATGTAATTGTCGAACCAGGTGTATACCATGTTCTCGGGATCGGTGGTATGTTCCTTTGGGGAGACAAACTAAAAAAAACTAATAATTGGTCAAGCCGGGTGTATACCATGTTCTCGGGATCGGTGGTATGTTCCATTGGTGAGATCAATAAAATATTACCATTACTTCCTTCAAATTCAATAAGTGCTTCTACCATAATGTTATGTTCCGGGTAATAAGTTTTTTTTGGGATCATGCTCTCTTTAGGAACCCTTTGGCACAATCAGCATTTGAACTTGCTAATCTTCGTTTATCATTGCAAAAGTTTAAAATGGTCGAGTTTACTAGTGTCCTATTGATATGTAGCACTCTTAACCATTAATTTTCACTAGCCAAGTCCAAAGCATGCACTGTTTAGAGATCTACTTCACTTGACATTCTCTAGTCAGTTCACTGTTCATGTTCTTGCTTTTGTCATATGCCTTTGCTTGAGGACAAGCAAAGATTTAAGTGTGGGGGAACTTGATAAGCACATTTCATATACATCTTTTGGCACTCAAATATGCGGTTTATTGAGATATGACCATTAATTCTTGATGTGAAATATTGAATATTTGCATGGAAATCATATAATGAATCATTTACTAGTCATTGTGTTTCTTTTGCAGAAAAGTGCGACAAGGCACTATAATCTACAAGTTCCTGTCTAGAAAGAATTGAGGAACAAGATCACGGGCAAGAAGAGAAGAAAGAGGGACTCAAGCTTGAAGAAGATTAAAGCTTAGGGGGGCTAGCTTAAGAAGTGGAGGGATCATCTTGTGCCAAAAGAAGGAAGAAGGAGGGCCAAAGTGAAAACATTCAGATCTGATCGGAGGGGATCAAAATCCCTAGCAGCCTCCATTCCCAAAGGGAGCTGGCATCTCCATCTCTCTCCCCCTCACCACTTCTTCTCCCACCTCCGGCCGCCGCCGCGGCCAGGCCATCGTGGCGACGCGCTTCCGCGACCTCGTTGCTCCACCTTCACCCGCGCCATCCACCACCCACACCATCATCCATCCATCACAGCGCCAACCACCAGTGCCCACCTCGCGCGACCTCTCCCTCCAGCCGGCGCGCCCGGCCAGACACACCGCCGCTGCTTCTTCTTCCCTTCTTCCTCGCTTCTCTGAATCCCTGTCTGCTGCTCCTTCTCCCCCGCGCTACTGCTGCTGCTCATCTACAACTCTCCCTGCTGCTATCCTTCTCCAAGCTTTCCTCCTCTCTGAATCCCTATTGCTGCTGCTCTTCTACTTTCCCCTACCACGCTGCTGTTCTGCTCCTTCTCCATCTCCAAACTCCAAGTCGTTGCTGCTACTCCATCTTCCTTTGCCCCGCTGCTCCTTCTCCCTCCTCTCAACGCCCCCTGCTACTGCTTCTTCTCTCTCAACCTCCTGCTGTTGCCTTCTCTCTCTCTCTCTCTCTGAAATTCTGTAGAATTGAGAGATGTTCAAGACTTGTAAGGTTCAGATTTGAAGAGTACATGTAAACAGCTGTTTGCTCTGTTTAGTACTTGTATAATATAGTGTTTGTTTTCTGGGATCTGACTAGTTGATGCATCTATATAAAATAAGTTCGTGAATGTTATATTTGTCAACCGTGTGGTACATGTATGCTTGTCACTTGCACTGAATTTACGTAATTCCAGTTCATGTATGTGTCGTCACAGTGTCTTCCCTTTTCTGCAGAAATATATTCAGTTTTGTAGTCCATGTATTAGCTCAAGTCCTTGTTTCTTCCCACTGTTCATGTTAGATAGTTATATATATGTTCTTGTCTTTTTAATTTCCTAGCCGTATGTTTTCTTGTGTTAGCATTAAATTCTTCGAGTAATATGGAAATTGCCAAAAAGAGAGTATAGAAAATCTGAATCTCTCTTTGCTTATTTTGCATTTTCTTTGGCGATGATCTTCAGGAACTACCCTGTTTAGTTTAGGTTTATTTCCTTGCGATCATCATCTGTATTCTGTCACCTAGCTTTAGTCGAGCATAGTCGTCGTCGCCTAGTCCCTGAGGAGAACACGACACTCGTAGTTTGGGCGTAAAAACCCCACTGTACTTTCAATTGATCAGCGGGTAATTAAGTTACGGGGAGCACCTAATATGAGCAACGGGGAGCCGTTGGATCGAAGATGCAGTGGCACAAACGAGGCCTGAATGTTTTATTTGCAAAAAAAACCTTTGGAGAGTTTGGAAATTGCGCATAATTACAAAGACTACTCCCAAGCCATTGGATCTCACTTCCAACGGTGTAAAAACTCGTATCACCATAGTATCTAAGCTGCGGGGTGGATGTGATATTCTATGCCGCTGTCATTTTTGTTTGTAAACTTGTAAAATACGTGTAACTCATGCTGTTACTTGTCTAACCGCGCAAAGTGTTTGTTCAAGAATACCATCCTACACTGAAATATCGGAACAACACACGAGGGTCCCACTTGTCATTAATCAAATTTGGACCTAAAACTAACAAATTTGAAAGACGAGATTCGAACTGGCAACCTGGACTACAAAGCGTAAGTCGATAGCCTGAAAAAGTGAACGGTTGTTGGCTTTGTCCCATAACTTGATTTTATACAGTACTTGCGTTGATTAGAGTAGAGGGAGTGCCTCGTCAACACGTGCATGACCGTTGTCTCACTTACTGGTGGGTCCCAGGTCTGCGATCTCAATCCCTCTCTTCTCTCCATCGTCTAACCTCTGCACGGGCACACACGAAGAGCGGCACTAGCTTGCCTGGTGTTATTACAACTAAAAAAAGCTTGGAAAATAGAAGAATCGCCTAGAACAAGAGACATTGTGGCTGGTCAAGACGGAGTTAACCACATCTATCCTCCATGCCACGTTTGCATGATGAAGCTGTGTGCCTAGTGGGGTGTTTTCGACCGACTGGCTAGGTCCCGAGGTCAAACCATAGGTACTACGTCTGATACAATATATTTTTACACGCACATTTTTCCTCCATGCCGAGACGTGGCACACCCTACCGCGCGGTTTCGGGGTCCTCCCGGATGGTGCACGCATATATTCTTCCTAACATGGGACGCCCTACCGCGTGTTTTCTGGGTCCTCCTCGGTCGTAGCACCAAAGCAAGTAAATGAGTCGTCAAATCATGAAAGACAACCTTTCCCGTCGAGTACATCAGTGAAGCACGGTGGCTAGCTAATTGGGATAGTTTGACCGATTAGCTAGGCCGCCGCCACATTTGTTTTTTCACCCCTTTTTTATCTACTTGTCGGCAGGTAAATTTAAATATCCACTACGGCGTTGCTCTGGTGTTTGGGTGCGGCAGGATTTTTAATTTTTTTATTGACAGGAGTAGGCATGGCAGGATTTTTAATTTTTTGATTGACGGGAGCAGGCGCGGCAGCAATTAGTCATGATGACTCCGCCTGTAAAAACCCACTGCTCCCTGATGTGAGAAGTCGTCGACTGGTGTGTTTTACCGTGGTGAAAACCAAAAGATTCCCCGCTCCTTGGCTGGCTCCCTCCACCTTCCCGTAGATTGCATTGCCTTTCAGCCATTTCGCCCCCTTTGCTTCCTCTCCCCATTGCTTCTACCTGGTGCCATGGCGGCGCAGCAGATCACGGAGTTCGAGGTGAGGCGCCTAACACAGGAGCTCCATGCCAAGGATGCGGAGCTCAGGGCCAAGGACGTGGAGCTTCGTGAGCTCAAGGAGGAGAGGAGTGCCATACTCCTCCGTTATGTGCGGGAGTTCACGGAGCTTCAAAAGCGACAGGCGTCCACCACAAAGATGCTCGAGGCGTCGGCAGCGTTGCTGTAGAAAGCGGGAGACACGATAGGCCATCAGGGGAGCCGGATGGATTGCGAGCGGGCCGATCGTGACAAGGTCCAGGATCACCTCAGCCACTTGGTGAACCAAGTTGCCACACACGTGTTGTGGCTGCAAGATGCCTACCGTCATGCCAGCACGATGATGCCGGCCGTCGGGCTAAACCCGCTCGACCACCCAGTCGACTTCAACGAGTTGTGGATTCCTGACCTGGTCTCATTCTTCACCTATATCTCCGAGGAGCTGAGCCGTCTCCATGCGATGGTGGGGGTTGAGCTGGACAAGGAGGGGTTGCGGGCTGCCATCGCTGTTGCTGGGTGAATCCTTTCAGGGCTCCGTCACCGGAATCCATTCATGCCATTGGACACCGTCTTTGACGAGCTGGCTCCCGTCGACCGGGAGCGAGCTCTGCGGGCGGTTGCACCCTGCATCACCAACGTCATGCGCCTCGAGAAGTAGAGGGACTTTGGTGGTGTTTAGGCGCCCTCTGCATGGGCATGTCCATGTCTCGGCACAACATGATCGTTGGATCAATCTCAGACGGTGCAGATCAGTCACTGTAGCACAAAGCGTGTGGATGTGTTTGGTTGCATTCTCATCTCAATATAGTTGTTTCCGCTTCGTGTGTTTTTGTCAACCTACTAGTGTGGACTCATGCACCCTTCATGCACTCTGCCAAACACCCAAAAGTGCGTCGACAACGGAACTTTTGCTTCCATCCCGTGCACCCTTCATACACCCTGCCTAACACTATTCGTGCTTCATATGGTTCATGTTTCATGGAGTACTGTAGCACCGTACTCTCCGTGCGCTGTGGACCTAGTTCTGTTAACATTGATCTCACCGTTCATTCTTGACCGGATAGTCGAAAAAGCGGTACTATGTTACATATAGGAGTAGTTGACATGCACACAACATCATTTGTTATCGTCATATCTTACTACACTAGCAACAAGATTGTGTAGTACTGACGTATGAACCACTGCACATGCCTAGTAGTAGGAGCACTGTGTATGTTCAAGTGGCTGTCGTGTTTCGCACTCCTCCATCGTAAGAGTGGAAACGCTTGCTGTAATCATTTTTCTTATTCAGAAAAGCAGTGGATACGCTCTACCGTGCGGATCCTCCTCTAGCCATGCACTAAATTAGTCACTTTCGCTGACGTGTGGGACAGCCAGCACCTGGGTCCACCAGCCATGCACTAAATTACTCTGTAGTACAGTGATGGTAGACTACCCCGATCGAACCGCCGCAGTAATGCCCAATGAGCCGTCAAATCACAAAACCCCCTCCTTTCCAGCAGTAAGTTGGACGGACGAAGCAACCATCATTTCACTCTTCTCTCTCAGCTTCCTCTCTTGAAGAAAACCCCCACTCGCTTCGCTTCTCCCTCATCTTGTTCCTCCTTTCACTCTTCTCTCTCAGCTTCCTCTCTTGGATGGACGCCGGAGCATCGGCCGACGTGATGTCTATGGATCTGGCCAGAACCATCGAGACTCATGGTACGAAGAAGTGCAAGCACCCCGCCGAGACTACCACAGACAAGCTCAAAGCCATCGCCCTGTCCAAGCCCCCCTCTCCGGGATCCCTCATTAAGCAAGTCAAGGTAATGTCTCTTGTTGACGATCTTTTTCTCGATCTTGATCGTGTTTTTTCATCTAACACGTAGTACTAGTACTGGTAGTACAACTTTCTGGGTGATCTTGCATGTGATTTTAGTGTGCCAAATGATGGTTCTAAATTCCTCTTTTGACCAAAACATGCGAGAGGTTGACACTGATTTCTTATAGATTACTTTCAACTACTCCCTCTATGCCAAATTTCTTGTTTGAGATTTGTCTAGATACGGATGTATCAACTTGATACATCCGTATCTAAACAAATCTAAGACAAGAATTTTGGGATGGAGGGAGTACTTTATGAACATCAATGCTACCTTTTAAGAGGGTATATTTGCCTTAGTAACTTGTGTTCGGATATTGCATGTAATCCCTATGCTCTCATGCCTTTGAAGACATGTTCTAGTGTCTTTGTTCACTCATTTCTGTGCGTATATGTAGTCATATATGGAGTATAATATCGAAAATCATCTTATATTTCTCAACGGAGGTATTAATAAAATATGGTTTCTGTTTGAATTAGAACCAGGTCCGCGATGGAGATGAAGTTCTCAAAGTCATGTCGTGTGAACTGGAAGACCTGATGATGAGTTCTACTGCGGAATTATCCAGCTGCTATGTCCTTGTCGCCACGTGTCCTGAACTAGTGTTTTCCTGTAGCATTGTTGTCAGGCGTGTTCTCGAGGCTGTACTTGACCACAACAATTTCCTGGTTGTGCCTTCGATTACGAAGGGTGTGGTTCTTGTAAAGCTTCCCAACAAATCTGATGCGGCCCTGACTTCATCATCATGTTTATGAGTGGAAAGACCACTCTGTTAAGTTCTCCAAGGTTGACAAGATGGTGATGGTGCAGACATCTCACACGAAGTCCATGGCCTAGTCAGTTATGCGGGGTTCATCCCGTAGGTCGGTGGCAAGAAATAGTCTATAGAGTTTAGTTAGTGCAACTTTGCTTGTCTGTAGTAAGGACTATTGTTCAGTACTTGATTTGTGTTTATGAACCCTGTATTGTTTATTAGTACTGCCGCTTTTGGTGTGTGGTCAGTCCTAAGAACGGTCTATGTTAATGTCTGTCCACTCAATTCAGTCTGTATATTTTGAAGTATCCAGATCATATTTTTTTTGAGGACGGTTTATCAATTATGGTTACACTCCAATATCTGTATGCATTGCAGGGTTTATCGCACCCACCAGGATTTCCAGTCCCATGGATGTTCAGTCCATACGATTTGTCACGACCTTTCGACTGTCCTGCTTGTGGGAGTAGGCGGGGCCCCTGCATGCCACGTGTAGTTGGACGATCAATCTTCTGTTTAGTACTTCAACATAGTGATTTCCTGGTAAGGATTCACTAGTATCACATCAAGTAAATCTTATCGATTTACTATCTAAATCTTATTTATTTAATGTCATGTTTTCTTTCATTTCCTGCAATTTTACGATGCAGGTTTTGCCATGTGACATTCATCACAGAATAAACCGTTTGGTTTGCTCTACGATGGCTATTTTTGCAGGTTTCACTTCTTATGTCGTGTCAGTAACAAAGGCACTGTCCATCACTTATATTACTGGAAAAAATCGGATCATTCTGTTGTCTGAGTACAAGCTGAATCCCTATGATGAACTACAGTTTGGTTTAACAAAAACACCACAATTAGTCCTTCTCGCGTTTAAAAGAAATGAAGAAAAAAACTGGATCACGGTCACGGATCCTAGTCAAGTTAGAAAGCTGATCATAGCAGACGAGACACGACCGCCGCTGTCTCGCACATCGGTACCACCTTCAACAACGGATCGAGCACCGACAGTTGCTCTAGCACTGACAGCGGCAGCAGCTCAGTCTGATCCAGCTGAGGATTGGGCACCGACCGCGTCAGCAGATCAGTCTGATCTACCGGAGGATCGGGCATCAACACCGGCACCTGCTCCGACACCGGCACCAGCTCTACAAGGAGCACCATCTCCGGCAGCAGCAACGGCTTCGACACCTGCACCAACACTTGCACTTGCATCTGCTCCGGCCCATGCAGTTGCACTGGCAACAGACTGGGCTGCAGTTCGCACTTCATATACCAAAGTCCTTACAAAAACCGACATGTCCACCTTCTTGGTAAGCATTGGCCGCCCAAGTGCTTCGTTCTTTTTTTCTTTCCATGTTGTTTCACATGATTCACTGTGTTGATCTAACTTTTTGGGTATGTCTTCTTGTTTGCAAACAGAGAATTTCTAGAGCAACGAGGGAGTTGTTCAACAATCAGGGCGACCGTGGCCAAGTTTCTCTTACCATGCGCAGCCTTGGTGTGAATGAACCTGCTCAATATACCGTAAGTACAAAGGATGGTCGCATGATGATTGATGCTAAAGGATGGTCAAGGTTCAAATTTAAATCATATCTCGCGGTAGGGGATGATGTCAAAATCGAACTTTCTCGGCAAGGAGAGCTGGTCCAAATCAACTTTGAAATTATTCAGTAGCAGCACACAACTACCGAACTGATCTATCCTCTGAGAGATTTTGATGTAATAATCTGGCATGGTGAAACAAGTGTCCTATGTGTATAAGTAGTACGACAGTATTATTTATCACATGGTATATCATTGATAGAATTGCAACTCTGATTGTTGGTTAGGAACTGCCGTTCAATTTCATTCCAACAGCTGTCATGCTTTATTCAATTTTGTGTATTCGCCTTGCGACAGCATCTAAAACCAGCGCCGTACCGATCGCTTGCAATATGAAAAGCGCTGAGGTAGAACACATGGGCCCCCAAACATGCAGGGTCGGCCTGCGGCCCGAAGTCCAGAACCGTGAGCCTATCTGAGTATTATATTCTCAGCTGAACCCCCATAAAAAAACTGAACCCCCATAATGCCCGTGCATTGCAGAGGGAGTATATTTCTCGGCAAGGTGAGCCTGTGATATAAAATATTTGTATATTTCTTCACAGATGGAGTATCTCTCTGTCAAAAAAATAATTATGTGTAACTAGTTACTCCTGTCTTTCTACTTCCTTTCATTGATATGTGGGGCAACCGGCAACGGGGTCCACGTGCCATATGCACAAATTTGAGTGCACAACTTCATGGTAGACACACCCTGGTCGTAGCGCCGCAATAATGCCCAATGAGCCGTCAAATCACAACCCCCCCTTTCCAGCTTTAGCAGTAAGCTTGATGGACGAAGCGACAATATTTCACTGGGCCTGAATCCCCTTCTCCCTCGTCTGCTTGTTCAGAGAAAACCCTCGCTTGGCGATTGCATAGGGTTTTCTCATGGATAACCAGGTACAAATTCTTCATCCATCCCCGATAAATCCAAGTCCCTTGGTCGCAGGTAATCCTAGGATGGCAGCCGCCGCCGTTGATGCATTTTTCTTCCTACTAAATCTAGTGTGTTTCATTTCCAGTCCCAAAGTGCGAGTACCCTACAGGTTTCTACGCCCTCGGCGAGACGCCACACTTGTTCCTTCTCGTCCTAACACAGCATTTTGAAACCCGCACAGTATGTTCCTAGAATCCTCTTTTCTATCCAGGAGGGTGGTTTTTTTTTTGAACATGCTGTGTTCTCATATTATTTTTCCTACAGTGTATTATTTGCTCTGCCAGAACACATGTACTCAAGATGCTCGGCCTTGCCATAACTGAATACACTAGTTTAATGGTCACAGTGAAGACAAGCCATGGATATTACTTCCGAGTTGGGTTCATGAACCAAGAAGATTGCTGCTTTTTTTATGGCCAAACTTGGATAAACTTTCTCAAGTGTTATGGACTGAAAGTTGGCGCATGAATGTTGATGGAAATAGCAGAACCTGGTCTCATCTTCACTGTGATCTTCCACCCCGACGTCATTCCAATTGTTCATCCATGTTAGTTTTGTATCTAGTTCTTGCTTGTTGCCTCAATTACTTCTTAATCCACCTATTCTATCTAACTAATCACAATTTAACTTTAGAAGTAGCAACGAATCTCCCACGAATATGCTACTTCTAACTAATATTTTCTTATAATTGGTGGCACGTGTAGGTTTTTTCAGAGTTAAGCAGTCTGCTCGTTTGTTACTCTGTAATAACTCGGCTGATACTAATGGCACTGAAGTTAACTAGATCGACATCCACAAGTTCCTACACTTTATTGATCGTCTTGAGGTCCTTGTGGGGCGTTTCAATGGTGGAAGGCCACGTGGGATATGTGTGCCACTGCTGCACTTGTTGAACAAGTCCAACTGTGTAGAGAAACTTATGGTACGAGCTGTTTTCTGTTATATATGTTGTTCATAAACTATTGCTTATACACAGTTTTACAGCTGTGATCTTGTTGAAATAGGAACTACCGAGTTCTATTGTTCCTATACAGATGCCTGACCATGGTCGGGTCAGACTTGCGCTTGGTCACAACATGATGTTTATGTCGACCTACTCAATTCCCCTTGGAGGTGAAAAGATACTTATTCATGGGTGATCTCGAATAATGAAGGCCCGTCCATCTTGGAGAATAGGACAGAAGATTATGTTCATGCTTTTCCATGGCTCTAAAGCGAATATCTTGTTTATTGACCATGTTGCGAGATGAAGCCGCTTTTAGAAGGTTGTGGATGCGCGGTGTGGCGCCTGGGCCTTGTCCTGGGGCTTGGCGGCCTCACCATTGGTTAACTGTAGGCAAAGTAGCACTGTTCGAGGCGTGCTTTGTATGGTTGAACCTGTATAAGTACTCATATTGCTTTCAACTTTGGTTGTTAAGTGCCCCTGCTGTTTTCAGTTAAGGTTGTTAAGTACTCCTGCTGCTTTTACAGTCTGTCGTGTTTCTTCAGTCCTGTCTTCCTCCAGCCGCCAAAACCAAACCAGCGCCGGCGGGGCCGCCTGCTTCCGCCTGCCACGGCTGGCTGTGCCTCAGCACACGCATCGCCGCCCCACCGTCTCCTAAATTGTTAACACTGACGTCCTTTACGCGCTTTGGTGCGCTCGCCGCGGCGCCTCCCTCTCACGTTGTCAACATGGTCAACAAACAACAGGAATCGGCAGAAGTACGTGGAGAGGATGACAGTAGGGACCCACCACGTCAGCATATGGAAAAATAAAATGCTTCCTCCTAGTGTTTTCCTGACATCTCAGACCCACGACATTGTGAGCGTATATAGTCAATAGACAAGAGAACAGCACAAGATCGGCTGACACCTGGGACGTAGCTACTCGAGCAGTATTTTTTTTGTTTGGTATTGTTGAGACGGAGCAGGGTTTGAACTGGGCTGTGGCCCGTCTATCCCAGGCTTATATTTTATGTTCACCATGTGACCAGCCCAGCTATTTTTTCTTTGTGAAAATGAGCCCAGTTTATTTTTTCTGAAGAATACCCAATCCAGGCCTACTTATTTTTCTACGCCCTGATGGGCTGTAACTCTTTCAAGACGCCTACAAATCTTGAAAGTAATATGAAATGGGTTGTAAATATAAAAACAGATGACAAATTGGCAATTACTTTATAATTTCTGAATTTTTTCACATTTTCAGATTCCTATTTCACTGGGCATTAACCTAATTTAAATACATCTTCAAAGTACTTTAAATCTGGCTCGAAATTTCGGTATTAAAAATAGTTTGGAACCCACAGAAATATGCGAAATTGGCCCTGGCCAACCAAAAAAACGACTGTAATAAATTCCATAAGAAGTTGCCATGAGCTATATATAAATTCTTAAAAAAAAGAGGGAGTGGTCTGACTTGTGGGCCTGTTTAGTTGACGCGTATGCAAGATTTTTTTAGTTATTATATACGTCAACAAACGATTATAGAAGACGTAACCGTTGGATGTCAATCCAACGGTCGTCGTGTTTCTTCAATCTCTGATCTTTTTGCTCCAGCCGCCAAAGCAGCGCCGGCGGGACCGCCTGCTCCCGCCTCCCGTGGCTGCCTGTGCTGCCGCGCAGGCCTCAGCGCCCCCTACTACTCCCACTGCAGGCCAGGGCATCCCTCTACTCACCCACACCCCCTGTTATTCTGCGGCGACAGCAGCCTCACACCATAGCCAAACCGGTGAACCCTCGTACTCCTCTCCGCGCGGGCTTCCACTGCTGCGTCTTCCCTAGCTCCGCGTTGTCCCCTTCCTAGGCCTCGCCGTCGTCCACCTCCGTGGTGCTCTCGGCGTGGCATGGTCAATGTGGTCAACGATCGAATTCTATCGGAAGAGTACTGTACATGGAGAGGCTGACAGCTGGGTCCACTGCAGCCGCAAGAAAGTGCCTCCTTATTACGCGGAAAATAATTATTCCTCCACCTAACAGCAGGGACCCACCGGACGGGCCACCAGTATTTCACGAAAAAAACCTTTCCCCCTGACTGCTGGGACCCACAGGACGGGCCACCGTATTTCGCGAAAATAACATTCCCCCGCTATCAGCTCGGACCCATCGGAAGTGCCTCATTATTACGCACAAAAAAATGAATACCCCCTGCTAGCTAGGACCCACCTTGGTGGGAGACTGACTTGTGGGCCTACTAAGTTGACTGGGATGGACGCCTTTGTCAACTTTAGTCAATATATGAATGATTCTAGCTCAAGTGACCGTACGATGTCCATCCAACGGCCGTAGTGCTTCTTCAATCTCTGGTCTTCTTGCTCCAGCCGCCAAAGCAGCGCCAGTCGTGTCACCTGCTCCTGCCGCCCGTGGCCGGCTGTGATGCCGCAGAGGCCTCACCGCCCCCTACTACTCCCACCGCTGGCCAGGCCATCCCTCTACGCACCCACACACCACCTGTTATTCTGCGGCGACGGCAGCCTCACACTGCACCCGAACGAGTGAACCCTCATACTCCTCTACGCGTGGCCATCCACTGCCGCGTCTTCCCCGGCTCTGCGTCGTCCCCTTCCTAGGCCTCGCCGTTGTCCACCGCACTGGTGCTCTCGGCGCGGCGTGGTCAACATGGTCAAGGAACGGCTTCCATTGAACGTGGACTGTACGTGGAGAGGATGACAGCTGGGTCCACGGGCGCAGCAAGGAAGTGCCTCCTTATTACGCGGAAAATATTTATTCCTCCACCTGATAGCGGGGACCCATCGGACGGGCCACCGTATTTCATGAAAAAAATGTTTCCCCCTGACTGCTGGGGCCCACCAGCTACATCTTCGCACGCAAGGAAGTGCGCCCGGGCAAAAAAAAAGAAAACGATTTGCCCCCCTGACTGCTGAGACCCACCAGCTACATCTTCGCAGGCAAGGAAGTGCCTGACAGTTGGGACCCACCTGGTCGAAGTGTACGTAGCGTTGTCATTCTGGTCGCGAACGTGTACGTACATGCTGGTCGATGTAGAGGCGCGCACATGTCGTAGTAGAGGTGCGCACGTGTCATAGTAGAGGCGCGCATGTAGCATGTACACGTACGTACAATGGCCAGGGTGCAAGAAAGAAAATAGGCCACGTACGTACATACGGGCGGGGTCTCGAACGCCTACTCGTGAATACGTACGGCCAAGGCTCGTATAAATGGCTGGGTCGGAACGGAGAAACAACATCGTCGTCGTGTTCATGGGGAGGCAACGGAATGCGTCGTGTTCATGGGGAGGCAACGGAATGCGTCATGTTCATGGGGAGGCAATGAAATGCGTCGTGTTCATGGGGAGTCAACGGAATGGGTCGTGTTCATCGGGAGGCAACGGAACGCGTGGGAGCCAACCGGCTAGGTCGGAAGGGAACGCGTGGTCGAGTTCATCGGGAGGGCTTGGACGGAACAGGCGATGGAAACAAGGCCTGGCGTACCGCAGAACGGAGGAAACGGCCTTGTGTTCGACCGGCCACGTTCGAAACGGGATCCTATTCATCGGGAGGGGTCTGGCGTATCGCAAAATGGAGGAAATGGACCTCCTACGGTCAAAATGGGGGTCCTGTTGATCGAGAGGGGCGTGGCGTACCGCAAAACGGACGAAACGGACTTGTGTTGGAGCGCTACGGTCGAAACGGGGGTCCTGTTGATCGGGAGGGGTGTGGCGTACCACAAAACGGACGAAACGGACCTCATACG
>NC_041383.1:132973841-133002736 GCF_002162155.2 Triticum dicoccoides | reverse complement strand
ACTGTTCATCCAATCGATCGACTTTAGTTAGCAGCAGTAGCGAAGGAATCGCTCGATCGGGTTCAGTTAACAGCCATCGATCGATCGCTCGGGTTCAGTAACGCGTAGCCTGCAGTGCAATCACTCGGGTTCAGTTAGAGCCCAACGCATCGCTCGGGTTCAGTTAGAGCCAACACCTCGCACACACACGCAACGTGTACGAGAGAAAAACGCATCGGTCGGCCCCCGACCTCCCACCGTAACCGGGAACTCCCCGAAATTTTCCTCCCCCTCGCTTCTACCACGGTTTTTTCCATCATGGACGGCCCAAAGGATGAAAAGCCCATTTTCTGTCATGATTTTTTGTCATAGAAGTAGGAGCCCACCACATCTATGATGATACCGGGTTTTGTCATAATTATCGTCATAGAAGTGTCATATGTATGACAGAAAAAAATTCTGTTCGGCCCAAAATGTCACGGATGTGTCTTTTTTTGTAGTGTTATGACACGCTCCATAATTGTCATATTGCTTTTGCATGATCATGTAGTTTACATCGTATTTGTGGCAAAGCCACCTTTGTAATTCTTTCATACATGTCACTCTTGATTCATTGCATATCCCTGTACACCGCCGGAGGCATTCACATAGAGTCATATTTTGTTCTAAAGTATTGAGTTGTAATTCTTGAGTTGTAAGTAAATAAAAGTGTGATGATCTTCATTATTAGAACATTGTCCCAAGTGAGGAAAGGATGACGGAGACTAGGATTCCCCCACAAGTCGGGATGAGACTCCGGACTTTATGAGAAATAAAAGAGGCCAAAGAAGCCCAAATAAAAAAAGAGGCCAAAGAAGCCCACCAAAATAAAAAAAGAAAGAAAAAATGAGAGAAAAAGAGAGAAGGGACAATTTTACTATCCTTTTTCCACACTTGTGCTTCAAAGTAGTACCATGATCTTCATGATAGAGAGTCTCCTATGTTGTCACTTTCATATACTAGTGGGAATTTTTTCATTATAGAACTTGGCTTGTATATTCCAATGATGGGATTCCTGAAAATGCCCTAGGTCTTTGTGAGCAAGCAAGTTGGATGCACACCCACTTAGTTTCTTTCATTGAGCTTTCATACATTTATAGCTCTAGTGCATCCATTGCATGGCAATCCCTACTCCTCGCATTGACATCAATTGATGGGAATCTCCATAGCCCGTTGATTAGCCACGTCAATGTGAGACTTTCTCCCTTTTGTCTTCTCCACACAACCTCCATCATCATATTCTATTCCACCCATAGTGTTATATCCATGGCTTACGCTCATGTATTGCGTGAGGGTTGAAAAAGCTGAAGCGCATTAAAAAGTATGAACCAATTGCTTGGCTGAAAACTGGGATTGTGCGTGATGGGAGTATTTTGTGTGACGAAAATCAAGCATAGCCTAACTATATGATTTTGTAGGGATAAGATTTCTTTGGCTATGTTATTTTGATAAGACATGATTACTTTGTTAGTATGCTTGAAGTATTACTGTTTTTATGTTAATATGAACCTTTATCTTGAATCATTTGGATCTGAACATTCATGCCACAATAAAGAAATTACATTGAGAAATATGCTAGGTAGTATTCCACATCAAAAATTCTGTTTTTATCATTTACCTACTCGAGGACGAGCAGGAATTAAGGTTGTGGATGCTTGATACGTCTCCTACGTATCTATAATTTTTGATTGTTCCATGCTATTATATTACCTGTTTTGGATGTTTAATGGGCTTTACTAAGCACTTTTATATTATTTTGGGACTAACCTATTAACCGGAGGCCCAGCCCAAATTGTTGTTTTCTTGCCTATTTCAGTGTTCCGCAGAAAAGGAATATCAAACGGAGTCCAAACGGAAAGAAACCTTTGGGAGAGTTATTTTTGGAACAAACGCAATCCATGGGACTTGGAGTGGACGTCAAGAAGCAAACAAGGAAGCCACGAGGCAGGGAGGCGCGCCCCCACCCTCGTGGGCCCCTCGTGGCTCCCCTGACTGACTTCCATTGCCTATATATATCCACATTCCCTGAAAACATCCAGGAGCACCATGAAACCCTATTTCCACCACCGCAACCTTCTGTAGCCGTGAGATCCCATCTTGGGGCCTTTTTCGGTGCTCCGCCGGAGGGGGAATCAATCACAAAGGGCTTCTACATCAACACCATAGCCTCTCCGATGAAGTGTGAGTAGTTTACCATAGACCTTCGGGTCCATAGTTATTAGCTAGATGGCTTCTTCTCTCTCTCTGAATCTCAATACAAAGTTCTCCTCGATCTTCTTGGAGATCTATTCGATGTAACTCTTTTTGCAGTGTGTTTGTCGAGATCCGATGAATTGTGGGTTTGTGATCAAGTTTATCTATGAGAAATATTTGAATCTCCTCTAAATTCTATTATGTATGATTGGTTATCTTTGCAAGTCTCTTCAAATTATCAGTTTGGTTTGGCCTACTAGGTTGATCTTTCTTGCAATGGGAGAAGTGCTTAGCTTTGGGTTCAATCTTGCGGTGTCCTTTCCAAGTTGACAGCAGGGGCAGGAAGGCACGTATTGTATTGTTGCCATCAAGGATAAAAATATGGGGTTTATATCATATTGCTTGAGTTTATCCCTCTACATCATGTCATCTTTCCTAATGCGTTACTCTGTTCTTATGAACTTAATACTCTAGATGCATGCTGGATAGCGGTCGATGTGTGGAGTACTAGTAGTAGATGCAGAATCGTTTCGATCTACTTGTCGCGGACGTGATGCCTATATACATGATCATGCGTAGATATTCTCATAACTATGCACTTTTCTATCAATTGCTTGACAGTAATTTGTTCACCCACCGTAATACTTATGCTATCCTGAGAGAAGCCACTAGTGAAACCTATGGCCCCCGGGTCTATTTTCTATCATATAAGTTTCTGATTTATTTTATTTTGCAATCTTTACTTTCCAATCTATATCATAAAAATACCAAAAATATTTATCTCATTATTATCTCTATTAGATCTCACTTTTGCAAGTGGTTGTGAAGGGATTGACAACCCCTTTATCGCGTTGGTTGCAAGGTTCTTATTTGTTTGTGTAGGTACAAGGATTTGCGTGTAGCCTCCTACTGGATTGATACCTTGGTTCTCAAAACTGAGGGAAATACTTATGGGACTTTGCTGCATCACCCTTTCCTCTTCAAGGGAAAACCAACGCAGTGCTCAAGAGGTAGCACATAACACACATGATTTTCACATGCCAATTTAGTATGCGCTATTGGGAAATCCTCGAGATCCGCTGGTAAAATCATCACATCTCACATTTGGATATGATCGAGCAGGCAAAATCAAACTGGAGGTGTCCCCTGTTCATGTCAATATTCTTACTGGCTGCATGGAGTATCTGTAAGGAGAGAAATAATAAATACTTCAGAGGGATACAGCCTTCAGTCCGTTCGTTGTTGAACAAATTAAAGAAGACATGTCTCTGCTACAATATAGAGTCAAGGAGAAGCACAAAGACTTCATCTTCTCCTTCATCTCTTCGTTGCCAATTTTGAATTTTCATTCTAGCAATCTTAGCTTTCTCTTTCACACTAGTGATAGTCCTTTAAACTTTCTCTGCATTCCCGGCCCCCCAACCCACAGAGTGGGATGGGTTGTAAATAACTCTATGTAATTGTAACTTGTTGAGGGTAATATATACAACAGTGGGAGCCTCTCCCACTGTTCCAAGGTTTCAAAAAAAAGAACCAAGGTATCAATCCAGTAGGAGGCACAAGCAAGTCTCCAATATATGCACCTGCACAAACTAACAAACACTTGCACACAATGCGAAAAGGGGTTGACAATCCCTTCACGGTCACGAACAAGAGTGAGATCTAATAGAGATAGGTATAAAAGATAAATAAAATAGCAGATTAAAGTAAATATAAATAAATTACAGCAAGGTTTTTTGGTTTATAGATCTAAAAATATATGATGGAAAATAGACCCGGGGGGCATAGGTTTCACTAGAGGCTTCTTTCTTGAATAAAGCATATGGTGGGTGAACAAATTAATGTTGAGCAATTGATAGAAAAGCGCATAGTTATGACGATATCTAAGGCAATGATCATGAATATAGGCATCACATCCGTGACAAGTAGACCGACTCCTGCATGCATCTACTACTATTACTCCACACATCAACCGCTATCCAACATGCATCTAGAGTATTAAGTTCATAAGAACAGAGTAACGCCTTAAGCAAGATGACATGATGTAGAGGGATAAACTCGAGCAATATGATATAAACCCCATCTTTTTATCCTTAATGCCAACAATACAATACGTGCCTCGCTACCCCTACTTTGTCACTAGGTGAGGACACCGCAAGATTGAACCCATTACAAAGCACCTCTCCCATGGCAAGATAGATCAATCTAGTTGGCCAAACCAAATCAGTAGATCAGAGAGAAGTACAAAGCTATTTACATCATTCATAAAAGAGTTCAAAGGAGACTCAAATAATATTCATAGATAATCTGATCATGAACCCACAATTCATCGGATCTCAAGGAATACACCGCAAAAGAAGATTACATCGGATAGAACTCCAAGAACATCAAGGAGAAGATGGTATTGAAGATAAAAGAGAGATAAGAAGCCATCTAGCTACTAGCTATGGACGCGTAGGTCTGTGGTAAACTACTCACACATCATCGGTAGGGCAGCAAGGTTGATGTAGAAGCCCTCCATGAGCGAATCCCCCTCCGGCAAATCGCCGGAAAAGGCACCAAGATGGGATCTCACGAAAACAGAAGCTTTCGGGAACGGAAAACTATTTCTGTGGATGCTTCTAATGTTCGGGGAATATTTGAGAATATATAGAGCTGGAACTAGGGTTAGGGGACCCTCAAGGGGCCCACAAGCCAGGGGCGCGCCCCCTCGGGTGCTCCCTAGAGGCTTGTGGCCTCCTCAGGACTCCACTGGCCCTCTCCCCAAGTCTCCTGGGTGTGTCTTCTGGTCCAAGAAAAAGCATCGTAAAGTTTTATTCCGTTTGGACTCCGTTTGATATTCCCTTCTGCAATTTCAAAAAAATTCCTATGCTCACGCAAGATCTATCTAGGAGATGCATCGCAACGAGGGGGAGAGAGTGTGTCTACGTACCCTCGTAGACCATAAGCGGAAGTGTTTGACAACGCGGTTGATGTAGTCAAACTTCTTCTAGCTCCGGCACCTCCGAGTTCTGCACACGTT
This sequence comes from Triticum dicoccoides, assembly GCF_002162155.2. Taxonomy (NCBI): domain Eukaryota; kingdom Viridiplantae; phylum Streptophyta; class Magnoliopsida; order Poales; family Poaceae; genus Triticum; species Triticum dicoccoides. Next base: position 132,997,503 of record NC_041383.1, on the reverse strand, counting down.
CAACTTGGTGACGTCCCTCACCTTCTTGATCCAGCAAGGTGTCGTGGTAGTAGATGAGTTTCGTCAGCACGACGACATGGTGACGGTGATGCTGAAGTGATCTGCGCAGGGCTTCGCCTAAGCACCACGAGAATATAACCGGGGAGTGTAAACTATGGAGGGGGGCGCCGCACATGGCTATAGGTGGGAGCCCCCCTTCCCACATATATATAGGTGGGCGGGGAGGAGAGGCAGCCAGGGGGCGCCCCAAGTAGGATCCGAATCCTACTTGGGGTTTCCCCAAGTGGCACCCCCCTTTCCTTTTTCCATTGGAGAAGAAAGGAAGGGGGGAAGAGAAGGAAGGGGCGCCGAACCGCCTCTTCTCCTTCTCCTATTCAGCCACCTGCCATAGGGGGGCGCACCACCCCTTGTGGGCTGGTGTGCTCGCCTCTCATGGCCCATATGGCCCATATATTTCCCCCGGGGGTTTCGGTAACCCTCCCGGTACTCTGATAAATACCCGATACATTCCGGAACACTTCTGGTGTCCGAATACTATCATACTATACATCAACCTTTACCTCTCGACCATTTGGAGACTCCATATCATGTATGTGATCTCATCCGGGACTCTGAACAACATTCGGTCACAAAATCACATAACTCATATAATACAATATCTTCATGAAACGTTAAGCATGCGGACCCTACGAGTTCGAGAACTATGTAGACATGACCGAGAAACCTCTCCGGTTAATAACAAATAGTGGAACCTGGATGCTCATATTGGCTCCCACATATTCTACGAAGATCTTTATCGGTCGAACCGTTATGACAACATACGTTATTCCCTTTGTCACCAGTATGTTACTTGCCCAAGATTCGATCATCGATATCTTCATACCTAGTTCAATCTCGTTACTGGCAAGTCTCTTTACTTGTTCCGTAATACATCATCTTGAAACTAACTCATTAGTCACTTTGCTTGCAAGGTTTCTTGTGATGTGTATTACTGAGAGGGCCCAGAGATACCTCTCCGATAATCGGAGTGAGAAATCCTAATCTTGATCTATGCCAACCCAACAAACACCTTCGGAGATACATAAGGCATTTGATAATCACCCAGTTATGTTGTGACGTTTGATAGCACATAAGGCATTCCTCTGGTATTCAGGAGTTGCATAATCTCATAGTCGAAGGAATATGTATTTGACATGAAGAAAGCAATAGCAATAAAACTGAACGATCATAATGCTAAGCTAATGAATGGGTCTTGTCCATCACATCATTCTCCTAATGATGTAATCATGTTTATCAAATGACAACACATGTCAATGGTTAGGAAACTTAACCATCTTTGATCAACGAGCTAGTCTAGTAGAGGCTTACTAGGGACATGGTATTTTGTCTATGCATCCACACATGTATCAAGTTTCCGGTTAATACAATTCTAGCATGAATAATAAACATTTATCATGAAATAAGGAAATATAAAATGACAACTTTATTATTGCCTCTAGGGCATATTTCCTTCAGTCTCCCACTTTCACTAGAGATAATAATCTAGATTACATTGTAATGATTCTAACACCCATGGAATCTTGGTGTTGATCATGTTTTGCTCATGGAAGAGGCTTAGTCAATAAGTCTGCTATATTCAGAGCCGTGTGTATTTTGCAAATCTCTTTGTCTCCCTCCTTGACTTGATCAGGGATGGAGTTGAAGCATCTCTTGATGTGTTTGGTTCTTTTGTGAAATCTGGATTCCTTCTCTAAGGCAATTGCTCCAGTATTGTCACAAAAGATTTTCATTGGACCCAATGCACTAGGTATTACACCTAGATCGGATATGAACTCCTTCATCCAGACTCCTTAATTTTCTGCTTCTGAAGCAGCTGTGTACTCTGCTTCACACATAGATCCCGCCATGACGCTTTGCTTGGAACTGCACCAACTGGCAGCTCCACCATTCAAAATAAATACATATCCGGTTTGTGACTTAGAGTCATCCGGATCAGTGTCAAAACTAGCATCGACATAACCATTTACGACAAGCTCTTTGTCACCTCCATAAACGAGAAACATATCCTTGGTCCTTTTTAGGTACTTCAGGATATTCTTGACCGTTGTCTAGTGATCCACTCCTGGATTACTTTGGCACCTCCCTGCCAGACTTATGGCAAGGCACACATCAGGTCTGATACACAGCATAGCATACATGATAGAACCTATGGCTGAGGCATAGGGAATGACTTTCATTTTCTCCCTATCTTCTGCAGTGGTCGGGCATTGAGTTTGACTCAATTTCACACCTTGCAATACAGGCAAGAACCCTTTCTTTGACTGACCCATTTTGAACTTCTTCAGAACTTTGTCAAGGTATGTGCTTTGTGAAAGTCCTATTAAGCATCGTGATCTATCTCTATAGATCTTGATGCCCAATATATAAGTAGCTTCACCGAGGTGTTCCATTGAAAAACTTTATTCAAGTATCCTTTTATGCTATCTAGAAATTCCACATCATTTCCAATCAACAATATGTCATCCACATATAGTATTAGAAATGCTATAGAGCTCCCACTCACTTTCATATAAATACAAGCTTCTCTGAAAGTCTGTATAAAACCATATGCTTTGATCACCTCATCAAAGCGTATATTCCAACTCCAAGATGCTTGCACCAGTCCATAAATGGATCGCTGGAGCTTGCACACTTTGTTAGCACCTTTAGGATCGACAAAACCTTCTAGTTGCATCATATACAACTCTTCTTTAAAAAATCCATTAAGGAATGCAGTTTTGACATCCATTTGCTAGATTTCATAATAATAAAATGTGGCAATTGCTAACATGATTCAGACAGACTTAAGCATCGCTACGGGTGAGAAAGTCTCATCATAGTCAACTCCTTGAACTTGTTGAAAACCTTTCGCAACAAGTCGAGATTTATAGACAGTAACATTACCATCAGCATCAGTCTTCTTCTTGAAGATATATTTATGTTCTATGGCTCGCCGATCATTGGGCAAATCCACCAAAGTCCACACTTTGTTCTCATACATGGATCCAATCTCAGATTTCATGGCCTCAAGCCATTTATCGGAATCTGGGCTCATCATAGCTTCTTCATAATTCATATGTTCACCATGGTCTAGTAACATGACTTCTAGAACAGGATTATCGTACAACTCTGGTGTCGATCGTGTTCTGGTTGACCTACGAGGTTTGGTAGTAACTTGATCTGAAGTTTCACGATCATCATCATTAGCTTCCTCTCTAGTTGGTGTAGGCATCAATGGAACAGATTTCTCTAATGAGCTACTTTCCAAATTGAGTGAAGGTACAATTACCTCATCAACTTCTACTTTCCTCCCACTCACTTCTTTCGAGAGAAACTCCTTCTCTAGAAAGGTTCCATTCTTGGCAAAAAAATCTTGCCTTTGAAACTATGGTAGAAGGTGTACCCAATTGTTTCCTTAGGGTATCCTATGAAGACGCACTTCTATGATTTGGGTTCGAGCTTATCAGGCTGAAGCCTTTTGACATAAGTGTCGCAACCCCAAACTTTAAGAAACGACAACTTAGATTTATTGCCAAAGCATAGTTCATATGGTGTCATCTCAACGGATTTAGACGGTGCCCTATTTAATGTGAATGCAACTGTCTCTAATGCATAACCCCAAAACTATAGTGTTAAATCGGTAAGAGACACCATAGATCGCACCATATCTAATAAAGTATGGTTACGATGTTCGAACACACCATTACGCTGTGGTGTTCCAGGTGGCGTGAGTTGTGAAACTATTCCACATTGTTTTAAATGAAGGTCAAACTCATAACTCAAATATTCGCCTCCACGATCAGGTCATAGAAATTTTATTCTCTTGTTACGATGAATCTTCACTTCTCTCTGAAATTCTTCGAACTTTTCAAATGTTTCAGACTTGTGTTTCGTTAAGTTGATATACCCATATCTGCTCAAATCATCTGTGAAGGTTAGAAAATAACAATACCCACCGCGTGCTGATACGTCTCCGTCGTATATACTTTTCCTAACGATTTTCCTCTTATTCTGGACTCTAATTTGCATTATTTGAATGAAACTAACCTGGACTGACGCTGTTTTCAGCAGAACTACCATGGTGTTGTTTTTGTGCAGAAATAGAAGTTCTTGGAATGGAACAAAACTTTGCGAGGATTTTTTATATAATAAAAGAGAATTTCTAGGGCCAAGAACCACCGAAGGGGGGAACCTGGGTGGGCACAAACCACCAGGGTGTGCCACCCCCTCCAAGCGCGCCCAAGTGGGTTGTCCCCACCTGGTGGCCTCGAGACCCTAAAATCGATGCTATAAAATCCTATTTTTTCCAGAAATAATCAGGGATAAAGAATTATCGAGTTTCATGATATGGAGCCACCGTCGTCTCGTGTTCTTCATCGGGAGGCTAGATCTGGAGTCCGTTTGGGGCTCCGGACAGGGGGATCTTCGATCTTCGTCATCACCAACCCTTCTCCATCGCCAATTCCATGATGCCCCCCACCAGGACTGAGTAATTCCTTCGTAGGCTTGATGTAATCGAGTTAGTCTTGTTAGGGTTTGATCCCTAGTATCCATTATGTTCTGAGATTGACGTTGCTATGACTTTGCCATGCTTAATGCTTGTCACTTTGGGCCCGGTTGCCATGATTTTAGATCTGAACCGTTTATGTTATCACCATTATACCTATGTTCTAGATTCGATCTTGCAAGTTATAGTCACCTACTACGTGTTATGATCCTGCAACCCTGGATTGACAATAGTCGGGACCACTCCCGGTGATGACCATAGTTTGAGGAGTTCATGTATTCACCGTGTGCTAATGCTTTGTTCTGATTCTCTATTAAAAGGAGGCCTTAATATCCCTTAGTTTCCAATAGGACACATTGCCACGGGAGGGTAGGACAAAATATGTCATGCTAGTTCTTTCCATAAGCACGCATGACTATTTACAGAATACATGCCTACATTATATTTATGAACTGGAGCTAGTGTCGTATTGCCCTAGGTTATGACTGTCTCTTGATGAATATCATCCCACGAATTGTCGATCCAATGCGTACAATTTTCCTACATATTGTTCTTGCTAAGTTACTGTTGCTACTCTCACTATTGCACTTGCTACAAAATCACAGCTATCATTGTTACCGTTACTATTGGTGTTGCTACTACCATCAAAACTATCACACTACTTTGCTATTGATCACTTTGCTGCAGATAATTAACTTCCAGGTGTGATTGAATTGACAACTCAGCTGCTAATACTTGCAAATATTCTTTGGCTCCCCTTGTGTCGAATCTATAAATTTGGGTTGAATACTCTACCCTCGAGAACTGTTGCGATCCCCTATACTTGTGGGTTATCAAGACCTTTTTCTGGCGCCGTTGCCGGGGAGCAAAGCTATGTTTTTTGAGTCAGTTGGGCTTATTATCAAATTATCATTATGAAGAATCTGAAGGATGCTAAGACAAAGATTTTTCCCTCTAAGATGAGGGGAGGTAAGGAACTGCCATCCAGCTCCGCTTTAGATTCACCTTCTGTTATAAATAGACTTGCAACACCACCACTTGCTATTAATTCTTATATGTCGCAAGTTATTGATGATGCCACTTCTGCTATGAATGCTACTCATGATGATGCTAGTACCTTTCCTGATGATAACTCACTAGGTGAATTTCTTGATGAACAAATTGGTAGAGTAAGACAGCATGATATTGTTGAAACTGATGATGAGCTTGAAACTGGAAATCTTGAAACACCTATTAGAACTAGCCCTCCTAGATATGAATTGCCAAAGGTACCGGAAGGTTATGTTATAGGTGAGGAGGCAACTAGAGATATTCTTGCTTGAAAGGATAGAGATGATCAAGAAAAATTATTATGCAAGTATAAAGAAAGATCTTTGAATGCCAGAATGAAATGTGATCCTAAGTTTGCTACTTCACCTATCTTGATTGATGATAAGGATTATGAATTCTCTGTCGACCCAGAGTTAACCACTTTGGTTGAATCTGATCCTTTCCATGCTTATGAAACTAAAACTGTTGTGGCACATCTTACTAAGTTGAATGACATAGCCACCCTTTTTGCCCATGATGAGAATATTCGCTATTACTATATCCTCAAATTATTCTAGTTCTCATTAAAGGATGATGCTAAAGCTTTGTACAATATTCTTGCTCCTGGTTGTGTGCGTAGTCCCCAGGATATGATTTATTACTTCTCTGAAAAATAGTTCCCTGCCCATAAGAAACAAGCTGCCTTGCAGGAAATATTTAACTTTGTGCAAATTGAAAAAGAGAGTCTCCCACAAGCTTGGGGGAGGCTTCTCCAATTGCTTAATGCTTTGCCCGATCATCCTCTTAAGAAAAATGAAATACTTGATATCTTCTATAATGGACTAACTGATGCTTCTAGGGATTTCCTAGATAGTTTTGCTGGTTGTGTTTTCAGGGAACGAACTATTGAGCAAGCTGAAGAATTATTGAATACCATACTGAAAAATTATGATGATTGGACTCCTCCTGAACCACCACCTAAACCCACTCCGAAGAAGAGGGGTATTTTATATCTCAGTCCTGAAGATATGAAAGAGGCAAAGAAATCTATGAAGGAAAAAGGTATTAAAGGAGAGGATGTTAAAAATTTACCACCTATTGAAGAAATACATGGGCTTGATACATCACCACCACCTAAGGTGGTAGAGGTAAATTCTTTAATGAAATTCAATGATAGTGATGATCCTCATAACAAACATCCTAGCCAATGCCTTTATGAGTTTGATAATTACATTAGAAAGCAAGATCACTTCAATGCAAATGTTATGAAACAATTGAAATACAACTCTGATATGATTGCTCGCTTTAGTGAATTGTTATTTAGAATCTCAAATGATGTTAGAGGGGTAGGAAAGCATGCCTCTATTGTCCAAACTCAATTATAACAAGTTGCTAAATCTCAAAGAGAGTTGCTTGATGAAATGAACAATAATATAAGTGACTTTGCTGTTAGGGTAGCAACTAGAGGAGGTAAAATGACTCAGGAACCACTTTATCCTGAGGGACACCCAAAGAGAATTGAACAAGATTCTCAAATGATTAACACTGATGCACCTAGTCCTTCTAAAAAGAAAAAGAGAAGAAAAATAATAAGACTTTGCCTGCCTCTAGTGAACCTGAAGTAGAAAAACTTCCTGATAATGATAATGAAGTTTCTATCCTTGATGCTGAAACTCAATCTGGTAGTGAACACTCACCTTCTGATAATGAAAAAGATAATGATGAGATTCATGAAGATACTCACCCAAATGATAAAGAACTAGATAATGATGTTGAGATAGAACCAGCTATTGATCTTGATAACCCACAACCCAAGAATAAAATATATGATAAATGAGACTTTGTTGCTAGAAAACACGGTAAGGAAAGAGACCCATGGGTTCAAAAACCTATGCCATTTCCACCTAAGTCAACTAAAAAGAAAGATGATGAAGAATTTGAATACTTTGCTAAAATGATGAGGCCAGTCTTTTTGCGCACTCGCTTGACTGATATCTTAAAAATGCATCCCTATGCAAAGTACATGAAAGACATCATCACCAATAAGAAACAAATACCGGAATCTGAAATCTCCCCCATGCTCGCTAATTATACTTTTAAAGGTGGAGTACCTAAAAAACTTGGAGATCTGTGAATACCAACTGCTTTATGTGATTTGGGAGCTGGTGTTAGTGTTATGCCTTTCTCTTTATATAAAAGACTATTTGCATAAACTCGCACCTACTGAAATATCTTTCCAAATGCCTGACAAATCAACTGCCATACCTATCGGTATTTGTGAGGATGTGCCCGTTGTTGTTGCTAATATTACTATTCTGACTAACTTTTTTATACTTGAGATGCCCGAGGACGACAACATGTCGATTGTCCTTGGTAGACCCGTCTTGAATACTGCAGGGGCTTTTATTGATTGCAATAAAATCAAGGTCACTTTTCATATCAATGGTAATGAGCATACAATGCACTTTCCGAAGAAACAATTCCAAGTGAATGGTATTAATGTTATTGAAAAATCTCCGACAATCACTATTGGAAGTTTTCAACTACCTCTACTTGCTGTTAAAAAGGAATATGAAATGCTTATTGTTGGTGACATTCATATCCTTGTTGAGGTAACTTAGTGATTCACGAAAGTTCTTCGGTTTCATGCTAATCGAAAGTGGTTGTTAATAAGACTTGATCAACCTTATTAATGGATCATTTTTGAGAGGTATGGAGTTGATGAATTTAGTGATCACTACTTTCTGTCCCTACCATTTGTTTTCTGTTTTTATTAGTTAAATAAAATGAAATCCCATGCCTTGTCTGTTTTCTGAGTTTTCCATGCAATAAAAAATGACCCAGAAATAAAAGTTCCGAGAATGCTCCAAAAATTTTATACGTTTTGTTCTGAATATTTAAGAATTTTTGGTGCAAATAATATCAGAGGGAGGTGCACCAGGTGGGCATAACCGACCTGGCGCGCCAGGACCCCCAGGCGCACCCTAGTGGGTTGTGGTCCCCACGTGGCCCCCCTCACTTATCTCTTCATCCCACATCATCACCTACCTCGTGAAAAAAAAATCACCATTGCTCTCTCTTTCGTGTTCTTGCTTTCAATCCCGCGGATTTCGATCTCTTTGCTCAAAGCTCTGTTTCCAAAACTGTTTTGGGGGTTTTTTGCTTGGTATGTGACTCTTCCATGTGCCCAATTAGTTTTTGCTTTAGTGGTTTAAATTTTAAATAATTATCTACTCTTGGTGCTGTTGTAGATGAGCTTGCATGTTGAATTCTTAGAATTCTAAGTAGTTTGAATGCTTGTTATGGCCTCTATACATCCCTGCGAGTAGTTGCTAACAATCTTGTGAAGTTTTGTTAACAAATTTTGTGAACCAAATTTTTTTCCAGAAAATTGTACGCGAATATTATGAACTTCTTTGGAAGGAGTTCTTCGAGGAGGAGATCCTCGAAGGCATCTTCTAGTAGCAGCTCCGCTCGTCGGTCTTATGTTGAACCGAGTGAAAGTTTCATACGAGATGTCACCACCAAAACATGTTTATGGCCATGCAACGATTATATGGTGAATGTGGTCATTAAGGAGGAATTTGAGCAATATGTTCACAATGTCGTCTCGGTCCCTACATTTCAGATAAGTGCAACCAACACCTCACTCTCACTGAATCATTTGTCAAAGGATTTAAATTCCATCCCCATGAAGGGCGTCATTTAAATTGTATGAAAATCTATTTACCATATCCTTAGGGAGATTCGCTCACCACTGCAAAATCCCATTCTGGGGTTCGCTCGATGAGCCGCCAAGGTATGAGTTTGAGATATTCTTGACTAGTCTTTATTATGGTGAGACTAGGGGAGTGACGCAAGGTAGAATAAAGAGCATTCATTTTCCCGCAATCCAGTACTTCGCATTATTTAATGGAATATGTATTGTAGGCAAACAAGATTGTTGTACACTTTGTGCTCCAGACTTGAGCCTCATACGCACCGTTCTCACTGGTGACAAAAGTTATAATCTTGGAGCGATTGATGCACGTAGGTTGCAACACAACGCTGGTACTGGATATTTTTATGGTGGATTTTATGTCACATGCTTAGCAAGGGAGCTGGGTGTTTCACCTTTGCCCTATGATCCTATTTTACCCACGCAGTACCTAGACTTTGATGCTATGAAACGTCGTAAGATCCTTAGAGGTGAACCCCATAATTTCACTTATAAATTGTTGTTTAATAAGGACTCTGTGGTGGACACATATTTTCCTGCACTTGCTCTCTTTAATGTTCACAACAAGGGAAGATATTTTATTCTTGAGAACGAGGCTCGAGCCTATAATGTAGCGGTTGTGGCTGCATGACGGGTTGACGCATCCGCACCGAGATCCTCCGTGAGCTACCACTCCGAACATTACGCAGTCTACTGACTGATTATCAAGTTAGGCCAAAAGCCTAAGCTTGGGGAAGTACGTATTTCCACCGACATTACATTCATGTTCACACATTTCATTCCAGTTGTCGGTGTTCACACTTTTTCATTGTACTATCCATGTTAAATTTATTTTTTCTCACTTTCTTCTTGTGTGTTTAAAAAACTTTGAGAAAATACAAAAATATTTCATGCTTCTTTTTGATTTTTCCTCCTAGTTTGAATTATTGTAGCACTAAAAACAAAACCCAAAAAGATTTCCTTGTTCTTCTTTTACTTGTTGGGAGCTTTCCTGTGTAAATAGTTTTTCTCATTTTTGCTCTTCCCTTTTTATTTGCTTGTTTACGAAAAACCAAAAACTCCAAAAATATTTCAATGTGTTTCTCTGAATTTCTTTTCTTTTTATTGAGTCATACCAAGGAGAAGACCACGATGAAAATGTTGAGTGGCTCTGATATGCATTATTGTTGATCTGACAAGAGTCCATATTACCTTCTCTTCTCCTTTTGAATAAAATGTTGGCAGATTCAAGCTTAGTCCACGGCACTCTTGCACTATTATTATTTTCAAATCATTCGGTCGTGCAAGTTAAAGGCAATAATGACGATATTCGATGAACTGGCCGTGGCAGAGAGAAACGGGTATGAACTCAACTTGTTCTATTTTTGTAAATATGTTTAACCTAGTATCCATGATTCAACCTATTATGATCGAACATGTTTGCAATGACAATTTGAGATTATAGTTTCTCATGCCATGTGTAAGTAGCTAGGAGTGGTTAATGATTTATCTTGGATGTTAACATTGTGTTAAAATGATTGTGATGTAGTATGATGATATGGTATCTGATACGTCTCCAATGTATCTATAATTTTTTATTGTTCCATGCTATTATATTATCTGTTTTGGATGTTTAATAGGCATTTATATGCTGTTTTATATTATTTTTGGTACTAACCTATTAACCGAGAGCCCAGTGACAGTTTCTGTTTTTTTGCCTATTTTAGAGTTTCGCAGAAAAGGAATACCAAATGGAGTCCAAACGGAATGAAACTTTAGCGATGATCTTTCTTGGACCAGAAGGAAACCAGAATACTTGGAGATGAAGTCGGAGACGCAATGAGGCGGCCACGAGGCAGGAGGGCGTGCCCCAAGGGAGCCACTAAACCACTTTTACACCACCGCAACCTTCTGTACCCGTGAGATCCCATCTAGGGGCCTTTTCCGGTGTCCTGCCAGAGGGGTATTCAATCACGGAGGGCTTCTTCATCAACGCCATTGCCTCTCCGATGATGCATGAGTAGTTTACCATAGACCTTTGGGTCCATAGCTAGTATCTAGATGGCTTCTTCTCTCTCTTTGATTCTCAATACCATGTTCTCCTCGATGTTCTTGGAGATCTATTCGATGTAATATTCCTTTACGGTGTGTATATGCATGATTTGATATCTTTGCAAGTCTCTTCGAATTATCGATTTAGTTTGGCCTACTAGATTGATCTTTCTTGAAATAGGAGAAGTGCTTAGCTTTGGGTTAAATCTTGCGGTGTCCTTTCCTAGTGACAGTAGGGCAACAAGGCACGTATTATATTGTTGCCATCGAGGATAAAAAGATGGGGTTTTCATCATATTGCTTGAGTTACTTCCTCTACATCATGTCATCTTACTTAATGCGTTACTCCGTTCTTTATGAACTTAATACTCTAGATGCATGACGGATAGCGGCCAATGTGTGGAGTAATAGTAGTAGATGCAGAATCGTTTCAGTCTACTTGACACGGACGTGATGCCTATGTTCATGATCATTGCTTAGATATCGTCATAACTTTGCGCTTTTCTATCAATTGCTCGGCAGCAATTTGTTCACCCACCATAATATTTGCTATCTTGAGAGAAGCAACTAGTGAAACCTATGTCCCCCGGGTCTCTTTTCATCATATAAGTTCTAGTTTACATCTTACTAATTTCTGATCTACTATTTTGCAATCTTTTACTTTCTGATCTATAAACCAAAAAAAACAAAAATATTTACTTTACCGTTTATCTATCTCTATCAGATCTCACCTTTTGCAAGTAACCGTGAAGGGATTGACAACCCCTTTATCGCGTTGGGTGCAAGTTGTTGATTGTTTGTGTAGGTATTCGGTGACTTGTGCGTTGTCTCCTACTGGATTGATACCTTGGTTCTCAAACTGAGGGGAATACTTACGCTACTTTGCTGCATCACCCTTTCCTCTTCAAGCGAAAACCCAACGCAAGCTCAAGAGGTAGAAAGAAGGATTTCTGGCGCCGTTGCCGGGGAGATCTACGTCAAGTCAAGCCATACCAAGTACCCATCATAAACTCTTCTCTCTTGCATTACATTATTCGCCACCCGCCTCCTGTTTTCCTCTCCCCCACTTCTAAAACGATTTTCGAAAAGATTTGCCTTTTCTTCGCCCTCCTTCCGTTCGACCTTGTGTTACCATGTGCTTTATTTTTGCTTGCATCTTCGCTTGCTAGAAGTTTATGGATCCTCATCCACTTGCTAATCTTTTTAAGATACCCAATTATGATGAACCAATTTCTAGTTATTTGAGTGCACTAGATTATCTTTATGAGGCTTTGATTGAAATTCGTGAATCTGAAAATTGTGATGAAGAAATTTATGAAGAGATTCACGATAGCTCCTTGAATAAAAAGCATGATTGGAATGATTTTACTATAAATTCTATCAATGTCAATTATGCTAAAAATATGCAAAACCCTAAGCTTGGGGATGCTAGTTTTGCTATGTCTACTACTTGTTGCAATGATCATGATTGGGATGATTCTTCTTATATTGAAAATTTACTTAAGCCCCATGATGAATATGAGATTAATAATAGTGTTTGCAATATTATTGAAAGTGGGTTTGGAAGAGTGTCGACTTTAGATCCCACATATTTGGAGAATGTTCAATCTTATGAAATTTTTGATAAAAGTGGGTTTGGAGAGGTCATGACTTTAGTTAATGTCAATCCCACTATTTTGGAAGAGTGTCAACTTCGCATGCATGTGGATCGTGTTGAGAATATGTTATGTGATAGCTATATTGTTGAATTTGCTTATGATCTTACATGTAATTATTATGAGAGATTAAAATATGGTTGTAAAAATTTTCATGTTACTAAATTACCCCCCTTCATGTTGAGATTGCAATCGTCTCTTTCATCTTCCTTGCATATGCTAGTTTTTGCTTGCCTTGATAAAACAATTCTTATAAAATTCCTATGCATAGGAATTATGTTAGACTTAGATGTGTTTATCACGTGTTTTATGATGCTCTCTTTGCGCTTCAATTCTTGTCTTTCTTGTGAACATCATTGAAATTATCAATGCCTAGCTAAGGGCGTTAAACAATAGCGCTTGTTGGGAGGCAACCCAATTTTATTTTTGTTCCTTGCTTTTTGTTCCTGTTCAGTAATAAATAATTCATATAGCCTCTGGTTAGATGTAGTTTTATGTTTTAGTTAGTGTTTGTGCCAAGTTGAACCTTTAGGATAGCTTACGGTGATAGTTGCGTTGATCCTGTTGAAAAACAGAAACTTTTGCGCCAAGTAAATTAGTTTTGATAATTCACAGAAACATGATTTTGATCTGATTCTTTTTGATCTGGATTGGTACACAAATTTCTCAGGATTTCCTAGTATTTCGGAATTTTTGGAGTTACAGAAGTATTCAGGAGTTACAGATTTCTAAAGAATGTTCTGTTTTTGACAGATTCTGTTTTTCGCGTGTTGTTTGCTTATTTTGATGAATCTATGGGTAGTATCGGTGAGTATGAACCATGGAAAAGTTGGAATACATTAGATATTACACCAATATAAATAACAAATGATTTTGCAACAGTACCTTAAAGTGGTGATTTATTTTCTTATACTAACGGAGCTCATGAGATTTTCTGTTGAGTTTTTTGTTGTGAAGTTTTCAAGTTTTGGGTAAGGATTTGATGGACTATGGAATAAGGAGTGGCAAGAGCCTAAGCTTGGGGATGCCCAAGGCACCCCAAGGTAAAATTCAAGGACAACCAAAATCCTAAGATTGGGGATGCCCCGAAAGGCATCCCCTCTTTCGTCTTCGTCTATCGGTAACTTTACTTGAGGCTATATTTTTGTTCACCACATGATATGTGTTTTGCCTGGAGCATCTTGTATGATTTGATTCTTTGATTTTTAGTTTACCACAATCATACTTGCTGTACACACCTTTTGGGAGAGACACACATGAATTGTGATTTATTAGAAAGCTCTATGTGCTTCACTTATATCTTTTGAGCTGGGCAATATTGCTCTAGTGCTTCACTTATATCTTTTTAGAGCATGGCAGTGGCTTTATTTTATAGAACTTGCTAAAATCTCATGCTTCACTTATATTATTTTGAGAGTCTTTTAGAACATCATGGTAATTAGCTTGTGTTATAAAACTAGTCCTAATATGATGGGCATCCAAGATGGGTATGATAAAAACTTTCATATAAAGTGCATTGAATACTATGAGAAGTTTGATTCTTTATGATTGTTTTGAGATATGAAGATGGTGATATTAGAGTCATGCTAGTGGAGTAGTTGTGAATTTGAGATATACTTGTGTTAAAGTTTGTGATTCCCGTAGCATGCACATATGGTGAACCGTTATGTGATGAAGTTCGAGCATGATTTATTTATTGATTGGCTTCTTTATGAGTGGCGGTCGGGGACGAGCGATGGCCTTTTCCTAGCAATCTATCCCCCTAGGAGCATGTGCGTAGTACTTCATTTTGATAACTAATAGAGATTTGCAATAAGTATGTGAGTTCTTTTTGACTAATATTGAGTCCATGGATTATACGCACTCTCACCCTTCCACCATTGCTAGCCTCTCTAGTGCCACACAACTTTCGCCGGTACCATACACCCACCATATACCTTCCTCAAAACATCCACTATACCTACCTATTATGGCATTTCCATAGTCATTCCGAGATATATTGCCATGCAACTTTCCACCATTCCGTTTATTATGACACGCTCCATCATTGTCATATTGCTTTGCATGATCATGTAGTTGACATCGTATTTGTGGCAAAGCCACTGTTCATAATTCGTTCATACATGTCACTCTTGAATCATTGCACATCCCGATACACCGCCGGAGGCATTCACATAGAGTCATATTTTGTTCTAAGCATTGAGTTGTAATTCTTGAGTTGTAAGTAAATAAAAGTGTGATGATCTTCATTATTAGAGCATTGTCCCATGTGAGGAAAGGATGATGGGGACTATGATTCCCCCACAAGTCTGGATGAGGCTCCGTACGAAAAAAAGAAAAGAAAATAAGAGACCATAAAAAAGAAAAGAGAAGGCCCAAATAAAAAAATTAGAGAAAAAGAGAGACGGGGCAATGTTACTATCCTTTTTCCATACTTTTGCTTCAAAGTAGCACCATGATCTTCATGATAGAGAGTCTCCTATTTTGTCACTTTCATATACTAGTGGGAATTTTCATTATAGAACTTGGCTTGTATATTCCAATGATGGGCTTCCTCAAAATGCCCTAGGTCTCTGTGAGCAAGCGAGTTGGATGCACACCCACTTAGTTTCTTTTTGAGCTTTCATACACTTATAGCTCTAGTGCATCCGTTGCATGGCAATCCCTACTCACCCACATTGATATCTATTGATGGGCATCTCCATAGCCCGTTGATACACCTACTTGATGTGAGACTATCTTCTCTTTTTTGTCTTCTCCCCAACCACCATATTATATTACACCCATAGTTCTATGTCCATGGCTCACGCTCATGTATTGCGTGAAAGTTGAAAAAGTTTACGAACATCAAAAGTATGAAACAATTGCTTGGCTTCTCATCAGGTTTGTGCATGATTTAAATATTTTGTCTGATGAAGATAGAGCATAGCCAGACTATATGATTTTTTAGGGATAGCTTTCTTTGGCCATGTTATTTTGAGAAGACATGATTGTGTTGTTAGTATGCTTAAAGTATTATTATTTTTATGTCAATATTAAACTTTTGTTTTGAATCTTTCGAATCTGAAAATTCATGCCATAATAAAGAAAATTACATCGATAAATATGTTAGGTAGCATTCCACACCAAAAATTCTGTTTTTATCATTTACCTACTCGAGGACGAGCAGGAATTAAGCTTGGGGATGCTTGATACGTATCCAACGTATCTATAATTTTTTATTGTTCCATGCTATTATATTATCTTTTTTGGATGTTTAATAGGCATTTTTATGCTATTTTACATTATTTTTGGGACTAAACTATTAATCAAGAGCCCAGTGCCAGTTTCTGTTTTTTTGCCTATTTTAGAGTTTTGCAGAAAAGGAATACCAAACGGAGTCCAAACGGAGTGAAACTTTTGCAATGATCTTTCTTGGACTAGAAGGAAACCAGAAGACTTCGAGATGAAGTCGGAGACGCAATGAGGCGGCCACGAGGCACCAAGGCGCGCCCCAGTGGTAGGGCACGCCCCCTACATCGTGGGCCCCTCGTGGGTCTCCTGACCTAGCTCCTTCGCCTATATATACTCTTATACCCTGAAAACATCCAGGGAGCCATGAAACCACTTTTCCACTGCCGCAACCTTATGTACCCGTGAGATCCCATCTAGGGGCCTTTCCAGCGTCCTGCTGGAGGGGGATTCAATCACAGAGGGCTTCTTCATCAACACAATTGCCTCTCCGATGATGCATGAGTAGTTTACCACAGACCTTCGGGTCCATAGCTAGTAGCTAGATGGCTTCTTCTCTCTCTCTCTCTCTTTGATTTTCAATACCATGTTCTCCTCGATGTTCTTGGAGATCTATTCGATGTAATATTCTTTTGCGGTGTGTTTGCCGAGATCCGATGAATTGTGGACTTATGATCAGATTATCTATGAATATTATTTGGTTCTTCTCTAAATTCTTATATGCATGATTTCATATCTTTGCAAGTCTCTTAGAATTATCGGTTTAGTTTGGCCTACTAGATTGATCTTTCTTGCAATAGGAGAAGTCCTTAGCTTTGGGTTCAATCTTGCGGTGTCCTTTCCCAATGACAGTAGGCGCAGCAAGGCACGTATTTTATTGTTGCCATCGAGGATAAAAAGATGGGGTTTTCATCATACTGCTTGAGTTAATTCCTCTACATCATGTCATCTTACTTAATGCGTTACTGCGTTCTTTATGAACTTAATACTCTAGATGCATGCTAGATAGCAACCAATGTGTGGAGTAATAGTAGTAGATGCAGAATTGTCTCGGTCTACTTCACACGGACGTGATGCCTATGTTCATGATCATTGCTTTAGATATTGTCATAACTTTGCGCGCTTCTATCAATTGCTCAGCAGTAATTTCTTCACCCATCGTAATATTTTCTATCTTGAGAGATGCCACTAGTGAAACCTATGGCCCCCGGGTCTCTTTCCCATCATATAAGTTCTCGTTTACATCTTACTAGTTTCCGATCTACTATTTTGCAATATTTTAATTTCCGATCTATAAACCAATAATACCAAAAATATTTATTTTACCGTTTATCTATCTCTATCAGATCTCACCTTTTGCAAGTAACCGTGAGGGGATTGACAACCCCTTTATCACATTGGGTGAAAGTTGTTGATTGTTTGTGCAGGTACTCGGTGACTTGTGCGTTATCTCCTACTGGATTGATACCTTGGTTCTCAAACTGAGGGAAATACTTACGCTACTTTGCTGCATCACCCTTTCCTATTCAAGGGAAAACCCAATGCAAGCTCAAGAGGTAGCAGTATCCTCCTCTGAATGTTCGAGTGGCTTGACTTGGCACATGTTCATGCATGTAGTTGAATCAAAACCAAAATAGCATCTATGATATTTATGTTCATGGTGTTCATATCCTACTCATCCTGAATGTTACTTATGCATAATGCATGTTCATGGCCGTTGGTGCTCTCTAGCTGGCCACTTCTCAACCTATTTGCTAGCCTTCGCTTGTACTAAGTGGGAATTCTGCTTGTGCATCAAAACCCTAAAACCCAAGTTATTCTAGATGAGTCCACCATACCTACCTATATGCGGTATTATCGTGTCGTCCTGAGTAAATTTTCATGTGCCAGCTCTAAAAACTTTAAATAAATATCCTTTTTGTGTGCCTGGATTGTTCATAGAGCGATGGGAGGTAGTTGGTATCTTCCATGCTAAGCGGGTTATTCTCAGGATGAGTGTTTATTCACTCACCATTGCATGAGAAAGGGGCTGTAATAGGGATTCCCAGTCCCAATTGCAAAAAGAACTTATAAATAATCAAACAAAAACTCCTATGAGCAATAACCTTTACTTTATTGCTTTGGAACCGCTACTAATGTGTTTAGCATGGAAGATATTGATAACTGATGGTCGCGAAGTAAACAAGAAGGGTGCATGTCTCAAAATCTCATTAACCTCTGTTTTAAAAACTTGAGCTCTGGCACCTCTGCAAATCACTGCTTCCCTCTGCGAAGGGACTATTTATTTACTTTTATGTTGTGTCATCACCTTCTCAAATAAGCGCCATAACCTGAGAGCACTGTTGTCATGCCGATGCATTGTGTGTAGCTAATGTTGGGTGCATCATGACTGGATCTTTTCTACCATGAATTACAATGTTTAGTCGTTGCTTGAACTTTGGAGGTGTTGTGCATTTATGTTTTGTGGTCTCAGAAAGGTATATTGTATCATGGTTGTTTTGATGTCATATTGTATCATCCTTTTCTACCATGAGATACCACTATTGTCATATTGTATCATGGTTGTTTTGACAACGTGTTGCTATTTGTGATGTCTTATTATTGCTCGCTAGTTGATTATGTCATTGATATGAGTTAATATAATTTTTCAGAGTTATTGTAGACATGGTTAGTTATAATCTTTGCTGAAAACCTGGGTGCTATTTAAGATTATTTATGGAAAAAAGAGCAAAAGAGTTCGTAAAAGTTTTTCTTTTTCACTTTCAGTTTATCAACTGAATTGCTTGAGGACAAGCAAAGGTTTAAGCTTGGGAGATTTGATACGTATCCGTCGTATCTACTTTTACTAATGCTTTTCCTCTTGTTTTGGACTCTAATTTGCATGATTTGAGTGAAACTAACCCGGACTGGCGTTGTTTTCAGCAGAACTACCATGGTGTTTGTTTTTGTGCAGAAATAAAAGTTCTCGGAATGGAACGAAACTTTGCGAGGATTTTTTATACAATAAAAGAGAATTTATGGAGCCAAGAACCACCGGAGGGGGGCACCTGGGTGGGAACAACCCACCAGGGTGCGCCACCCCCTCCAGGAGCGCCCAGGTGGGTTGTCCCCACCTGGTGGCCCCACAGGCACTGAAACCGACGCTATAAAATCCTATTTTCCAAAAAAACAGGGAGAAAGAATTATCGCGTTTCACGAGAAGGAGCCGCCACTGTCTCCTGTTCTTCATCGGGAGGCCAGATCTGGAGTCTGTTTGGGGCTCCGGAGAGGGGGGTCTTTGATCTTCGTCACCACCAACCCTTCTCCATCGCAAATTTCATGATGCTCCCCACCGGGAGTGAGTAATTCCTTCATAGGCTCGCTGGTCGGTGAGCAGTTGGATGAGATTCAGCATGTAGTCGAGTTAGTTTTGTTAGGGTTTGATCCCTAGTATCCATTATGTTCAGAGATTGACGTTGATATGACTTTGCCATGCTTAATGCTTGTCACTTTGGGCCCGGGTGCCATGATTTTAGATCTGAACTATTTATGTTATCACCATTATATCTATGTTCTAGATCCGATCTTGCAACTTATGCTCACCTACTATGTGTTATTATCCGGCAATCCCGGAGTGACAATAGTCAGGACCACTCCCGGTGATGACTGTAGTTTGAGGAGTTCATGTATTCATTGTGTGCTAATGCTTTGTTTCGGTTCTCTATTAAAAGGAGGCCTTAATATCCCTTAGTTTCCAATAGGACCCCGCTGCCACGGGAGAGTAGGAAAAAAGATGTCATGCAAGTTCTTTCCATAAGCACGTATGACTATTTACGGAATACATGCCTACATTACGAACTGGAGCTAGTGCCGTATCGCCCTAGGTTATGACTGTTTCATGATGAATATCATCCAATGAATCACCAATCCAATGCCTATGATTTTCCTACGTATTGTTCTTGCTAAGTTACTATTGCTACTGTCACTATTGCACTTGCTACAAAATCACCGCTATCACTGTTACCGTTACTATTGTTGTTGCTACTACCATCAAAACTATCATACTACTTTGCTACTGATCACTTTGCTGCATATAATTAATCTCTAGGTGTGGTTGAATTGACAACTCGGTTGTTAATACTTGCAAATATTCTTTGGATCCCCTTGTGCCAAATCTATAAATTTGGGTTGATACTCTACCCTCAAAAATTGTTGCAATCCCCTATACTTGTGGGTTATCACGTGCCTCAACACTCATCGGACCACATACATCAGGATGTATTATTCCAATAAGTCATTGGCTCGCTCAATTGTCCCAGAGAACGGAGTTTTAGTCATCTTTCCCATGAGGCATGGTTCGGAAGTATCAAATGATTCATAATCAAGTGATTCCAAAAGTCAATTTGCATGGAGTTTCTTCATGCCCTTTACACCAATATGACTTAAACAGGAGTGCCACAAATATGTTGCACTATAATTATCAACTTTGCATCTTTTGGCATCAATATTATGAATATGTGTATCACCACAATCGAGATTCAACAGAAATAGACCACTCTTCAAGGGTGCATGACGATAAAAGATATTACTCATATAAATAGAACAACCATTATTCTCTGATTTAAATGAATAACCATCTCGCACTAAACAAGATCGAGATATAATGTTCATGCTTAACGCTGGCACCAAATAACAATTATTCAGGTCTAAAACTAATCTCGAGGGTAGATGTAGAGGTAGCATGCCGACCGCGATCACATCGACCTTGGAACCATTCCCAACGCGCATCATCACCTTGTCCCTAGCCAATCTTCATTTAATCCATAGCTCCTATTTCGAGTTACAGATATGAGCAACCGAACTAGTATCAAATACCCATGCGCTACTATGAGCATTAGTAAGGTACATATCAATAACAAGTATATCAAATATACCTTTGTTCACTTTTTCATCCTTCTTATCCGCCAAATACTTGGGGAAGTTCCGCTTCCAGTGACCAGTCCCTTTTGCAGTAGAAGCACTCAGTTTCAGGCTTGGGTCCAGCTTTGGGCTTCTTCCCTGGAGTGGCAACTTGCTTGCCATTCTTCTTGAAGTTCCCTTTCTTTCCCTTGCCCTTTTTCTTGAAACTAATGGTCTTGTTAACCATCAATACTTGATGCTCCTTCTTGATTTCTACCTCCGCGGCTTTGAGCATTGCGAAGAGCTTGGGAATTGTTTTCTCCACCCCTTGCATATTATAGTTCATCACGAAGCCTTTGTAGCTTGGTGGCAGTGATTGGAGAACTCTGTCAATAACACTATCATCTGGAAGATTAATGATACGTCTCCAACGTATCTACTTTTCCAAACACTTTTGCCCTTGTTTTGGACACTAATTTGCATGATTTGAATGGAACTAACCCGGACTAACGTTGTTTTCAACAGAATTGCCAAGGTGTTATTTTTGTGCAGAAATAAATGTTCTTTGAATGACCTGAAACTTCATGGAGTCACATTTTGGAATTAATAAAAAATACTTGCAAAAGAATCAACAGAAGGGGGCCCACCCCCAGGCCACGAGGGTGGGGCGCGCCCCCTAGGGCGCGCCCCCTGCCTCGTGGGGCCCCTTGGACCTCCACCGACCTTAACTCCAACTCCATATATGCACGTTTGGGGAAAAATCAGAGAGAAGGATTCATCATGTTTTACGATACGGAGCCGCCGCCAAGCCCCGTTCTTCCTCGGGAGAGCTAATGTGGAGTCCGTTCGGGGCTCCATTTGGGGCTCCGGAGAGGGGAATCCGCCGCCATTGTCATCATCAACCATCCTCCATCACCAATTTAATGATGATCACTGCCGTGCGTGAGTAATCCCTTCGTAGGGTTGTTGGACAGTGATGGGTTGGATGAGATTTACCATGTAATCGAGTTAGTTTTGTTACGGTTTGATCCCTAGTATCCATTATGTTCTAAGATTGATGTTGCTATGACTTTGCCATGCTTAATGCTTGTCACTAGGGCCCGAGTGCCATGATTTCAGATCTGAAGCTATTATGTTTTCATGAATATATGTGAGTTCTTGATCCTATCTTGCAAGTTATATTCACCTACTATGTGTTATGATCTGGCAAACCCCGGAGTGACAATAATCGGGACACTTCCCGGTGATGACCATAGTTTGAGGAGTTCATGTGTTCACTAAGTGCTAATGCTTTGGTCTGGTACTCTATTAAAAGGAGGCATTAATATCCCTTAGTTTCCAATAGGACCCTGCTACCACGGGAGGGTAGGACAAAAGATGCCATGCAAGTTCTTTTCCATAAGCACGTATGACTATATTCGGAATACATGCCTACATTACATTGATGAACTGGAGCTAGTTCTGTGTCACCCAATGTTACAACTATTGCATGATGAATTACATCCGACATAATTATCCATCATTGATCCATTGCCTACGAGCTTTTCACTTATTGATCCTTGCTTAGTTACTTCTCCGTTGCCACTGTTACGATTGCTACAAAATTGCTATTGTTACTTTTGCCACCGTTACCGTTACTTCCATACTACTTTGCTACTAAATACTTTGCTGCAGATATTAAGTCTTTCAAGTGTGGTGGAATTGACAACTCAGCTGCTAATCCTTGAGAATATTCTTTGGCTCCCCTTGTGTCGAATCGATAAATTTGGGTTGAATACTCTACCCTCAAAAACGGTTGCGATCCCCTATACTTGTGGGTTATCAAGACCTTTTTCTAGCATCCTTGCTGGGGAGAATAGCTCTATTCTTTGAGTCAGTTGGGATTTATATCTTTTGATCACTATGAGGAATTTGAATGATCAAAGAACCAAGATTTTCCCTCAACTATGAGGGGAGGTAATTAGGGAACTGCCATCTAGCTCTGCACTTGATTCACCTTCTGTTTTAAGTAAACTTGCGACACATACACCTGCTATTGATTCTGATATGTCGCATGTTATTGCACTACAAACAAAGACACATCCGTGACATTTTGGGCCGAACGAAAATTTTCTGTCATACATATGACACTTCTATGAAGATAATTATGACAAAACCCGGTATCATCATAGATGTGGTGGGATCCTACTTCTATGACAAAAAATCATGATAGAAAATGGGATTTTCATCCTGGGCGGGCCGGAGACGCAGTTGCATGACATTCTTTGGGCCGTCCATGATGGAAAAAACCGTGGTAGAAGCGAGGGGGAGGAAAATTTCTAGGAGTTGTCGGTTACGGTGGGAGGTCGGGGGCCGAGCGACGCGCGTTTCTCTCGGGAGGTCGGGGGCCGTGCGAGGCGTTGGCTCTAACTAAACCCGAGCGAGGCGTTGGGATCTAACTAAACCCAAGTGATTGCACCGCAGGCTACACGTTACTGAACCCGAGCGATCGATCGATGGCTGTTAACTGAACCCGATGGAGCGATTCCTTCGCTACTGCTGCTAACTGAAGCCGATCGATTGGATGAACAGTGA